>NW_013573257.1:0-610 GCF_000499745.2 Eimeria mitis
ATCCAAAGACAATACACGAAAAGGAGACACACCACCAGAACCCTCAGATGCTAGTAATGCAGGACCTGAACACAGCAGCAGCAGCAGCAGCAGCAGCAGCAGCAGCAGAAGCAGCAGCAGCAGCAGCAGAAGCAGCAGCAGAAGCAGCAGCAGAAGCAAACAGGAGGAGGAGACAGTTGATTCAACAGAATGTAAGTGGTGTGGAGGGGGGATAGAAACAAACAAACAAAGAGGAGACAAACAAACAAAAAGGAGACAAACAAACAAAAAGGAGACACACAAACAAAAAGGGGAGACACAAAGGGGAGGAGACAGACAAAAAAAGGAGGAGACAGAAAAAAAAAGGAGACAGGGCAGCAGAAGAAGTAAAAGAAAAGGGAGACAGATGGAGACAAAAAGACAAACAGAAACAGAGAAAGACAAACAACCAAAAAAACAACAAACAAACAAACAAATACGGAAGCAAATATATTAACAAACAAAAAAATAAACAAACAAACAAACAAAACAAACAAAACAAACAAACAAACAACAAAGGAAAGAAAGAGAAAAAAAAAAAAAAAAAAAAAAAAAAAAAAAAAAAAAAAAAAAAAAAAAAAAAAAAAAAAAA
>NW_013573257.1:623-1352 GCF_000499745.2 Eimeria mitis
CCTGTACTTGTACAGCGAAGCTAAAAGGAATATCTTTGAATGTGAGGCCAAGTGTCTCCACCTGGGTGTCTCCTTTTACTGTCCACTCAACTGTCCCCTTTTGTAGCAGTTCAGCAGAGAGGAGACCCCACAGGCGTTTGTTTGTTATATTTATAGATGTATTTATATTTATTTGTTTTGTTTTTCTCTTTATATATAATACAGGCAGAGACACATATCCTATAGTATCTAGACCCCACACAGCTGCTGCTGTTGAGGCCCTAAATATACAAGTAAAGGGAGGAGGAGACAGCAGTTTCAGCTGTATTTGGGTGTATAAAGTGTCTCCTTTTGTCTCCTTTACAACTGTCTCCTCCAACTCAAACTCTGCTGCAGCAACTGCAGCACGAACTATATAAGGAGCAACCACAAACAGAAACACAGGCACACCAACCACCAACAATAAACACAACCCCACCATGCAACACCATCTCCTCCTTCTCCTCCCCCCCTTACCCTTAAACAAATTCATCACACCTAAACCAGAATCAGGGGCCCCCGTACAGGGGCCCCCCTCTACACTACCATCGATGGGGGCCCCCCCCGGGGGGCCCCCCTCCATGCAGTCTGAAGGGGCCCCCCCCCCATCTGCTGCTGCTGCTGCAGCAGGAGAGGGTACCGGTTGGTGGTTGAGGGGGGCCCCTTGGGGGCCCCCCCCTAGAGACGATGAGAGGGGGGGGGCCCCCAGCT
>NW_013573257.1:1452-1713 GCF_000499745.2 Eimeria mitis
GAGCTGAGCAGAGAGGAGACCCCACATGTGTTTGTTTGTTATATTTATAGATGTATTTATATTTATTTGTTTTGTTTTTCTCTTTATATATAATACAGGGAGAGACACATATCCTATAGTATCTAAACCCCACACAGCTGCTGCTGTTGAGGCCCTAAATATACATGTAAAGGGAGGAGGAGACAGCAACCTCAGCTGTATTTGGGTGTATAAAGTGTCTCCTTTTGTCTCCTTTACAACTGTCTCCTCCAACTCAAACTC
>NW_013573257.1:1813-2803 GCF_000499745.2 Eimeria mitis
CTGGGGGCCCCCCCCGGGGGGCCCCCCTCCATGCAGTCTGAAGGGCCCCCCCCCCCATCTGCTGCTGCTGCTGCAGCAGGAGAGGGTACGGGTTGGTGGTTGAGGGGGGCCCCTTGGGGGCCCCCCCCTAGAGACGATGAGAGGGGGGGGGCCCCCAGCTTATCTGTAGGACTAAGAGGAGGGATAGGGGGGGGGCCCCCGGGGGCCCCCTTGTCTATATATGTACACACAGATGCATCGCTGAAGCTAGGGGAGGGGGTGTCTGTCTGCTGCTCCCCCCTGCCCCCTGACCTGCTGTTAGTTTCGTCTGTGAGTGGGGCCCCCTCTGCTTCTTCTGGTGCTGCTGCTGCTGCTGCTGCTGCTGCAGCTGCTGCATCTGCTGCTGGAGCTGCATGCATTGAAGAATCTCCTGCTGCAGCACCAATAGAACCACCAGCACTAGAACCACCAGCAGCACCACCACCAGCAGCAGCACCAGCAGCAGCAGCAGCAGCAGCAGCAGCAGCAACACCACCACCAGCAGCTGCAGCACCTTTTAATCGGGGGCCCATCGGAGACAGATACACTCAAAGGACGCCCGTGCTGCTGCAGGGGGCCCCCAACTACAGTAACAACCAGCAGCAGCAGCAGCAGCAGCAGAAGCCGCAGCAGCTGCAGCAGCAGCAGCAAGAGACAGAGCTGCTATATATACGAAAGCTCACACACAAAGTTTAGGAGGAGACGGAAACAAACCAGAAACACCCAAGCTGCTGCACCTGCTGCTGCAGCAGCTGCAGCTGCAACTGCAACTGCAGCAGCAACTGCAGCAGCAGCAGCAGCAGCAGCAGCAACGGCTGCTGCGCCTCACAAACCTGCAGACCCTCAGGCCACGCAGCAGCAGCAGCAGCACGACAACCAACAGGGGCCCCCAGCAACGAGAGAAGAAGAGACAGTCTAGGGGGGCCCCCCCCTCTACCCTCATACAGCTGCTGCTGCCCGCAGGGCCCGCAC
>NW_013573257.1:2903-3710 GCF_000499745.2 Eimeria mitis
TGCAGCTGCTGCATCTGCTGCTGGAGCTGCATGCATTGAAGAACCTCCTGCTGCAGCACCAATAGAACCACCAGCACTAGAACCACCAGCAGCACCACCACCAGCAGCAGCACCAGCAGCAGCAGCAGCAGCAGCAGCAGCAGCAACACCACCACCAGCAGCTGCAGCACCTTTTAATCGGGGGCCCATCGGAGACAGATACACTCAAAGGACGCCCGTGCTGCTGCAGGGGGCCCCCAACTACAGTAACAACCAGCAGCAGCAGCAGCAGCAGCAGAAGCCGCAGCAGCTGCAGCAGCAGCAGCAAGAGACAGAGCTGCTATATATACGAAAGCTCACACACAAAGTTTAGGAGGAGACGGAAACAAACCAGAAACACCCAAGCTGCTGCACCTGCTGCTGCAGCAGCTGCAGCTGCAACTGCAACTGCAGCAGCAACTGCAGCAGCAGCAGCAGCAGCAGCAACAACAGCTGCTGCGCCTCACAAACCTGCAGGCCCTCAGACCACGCAGCAGCAGCAGCAGCACGACAACCAACAGGGGCCCCCAGCAACGAGAAAAGAAGAGACAGTCTAGGGGGGCCCCCCCCTCTACCCTCATACAGCTGCTGCTGCCCGCAGGGCCCGCACCCCACAGCTGCTGCTGCAGCGCACCTGCATATCACCTGTTGCTGCTGCTGCTGCTGCTGCTGCTGCTGCTATTGCTGCTGCGGTCGTTGTTGCTGTTGCTGCTGCTGCCGCTGCTGTCGTTGTCGCGTTCCTCCTACCCCCTAACTGTTGCTGTTGCTGCTGCTGCTGCTGCTGCTACA
>NW_013573257.1:3810-4458 GCF_000499745.2 Eimeria mitis
ATTGCTGCTGCGGTCGTTGTTGCTGTTGCTGCTGCTGCTGCTGCTGTCGTTGTCGCGTTCCTCCTACCCCCTAACTGTTGCTGTTGCTGCTGCTGCTGCTGCTGCTACAGCAAGCGTGCAGCAGCAAGGACAGCTGCTGCAGCAACTGCAGCAATACGAAGCAAAAGAATAGCAGCAGATCGGTGGGTGTTGCTGCTGCTGGCTCTGCAGCTTGGGGGGCCCTCGGCTTGGGGGCCCCTCTGTGCTGCTGCTGCTGCTGCTGCAGCAGCAGGATGGAGAGGCAGGGGGAGAAGGGGCCGCTTGTATGTATATAAAGCAAAAGAAAAAGAAGAAAAGAAATAAAACAAAACGCAAATAATAGATTAGAGGTAAGCGGACACCTGCGCAGCCACCCGCAGCAGCAGCAGCAGCAGCAGCAGCAGCAGCAGCAGCAGCAGCAGCAGCAGCAGCAGGAAGTGTTGTTCTTCTCCAGCTGTATCAGCAGCTGCTACAACACCTCATGGGGGCCTACATATACAGGGGGCCCCCTATAAACATATTTATATATTATATAATTAAATAAAACAACAATAAATCCATCTTCTTTTCTTTTTTTTTATCTTTGGGGGCCCCTTGCTGCTGCTTGCTGCTGCTTGCTGCTGCTTGCTG
>NW_013573258.1:0-880 GCF_000499745.2 Eimeria mitis
GCTTGTATGGAGGGGTACGAGGTGTCTCCGATTGAGAAACATATAGAGACAGCGGATATCTTTGTTACTGCTACGGGAAATAGAGATATAATAACATATAAACATTTATATAAAATAAAACACAACGCCATAGTATGTAATATAGGTCACTTCGATAACGAAATAGATATAAAGGGACTGCTACAGAGAGAAAAAAATATAAAAATTATAAACATAAAACCACAAGTAGATAAATATATATTGTCCAATGGTCACGCATTCATACTATTAGCTGAAGGGAGACTGGTCAACCTAGGCTGTGCCACTGGTCACCCCTCTTTTGTTATGTCTTGCTCCTTCACGAACCAAGTACTAGCGCAGCTTTCTCTATACTATAACAGCTACGATATTATAATAAACAACACCACCACCAGCAGCAGCTGCTGCAGCAGCAGCAGCGGCGGCGGTAGCAGCAGCAGCAGCAGCAACGGGGGAGAAAAAGAAAAAAAACTATACACGGAGAAAAAAGTTTATAAACTTCCTACTATACTCGATGAAAAAGTTGCTGCGCTGCATTTACCTTCTCTTGGTGCAGCAACAAATACACTAACACCAGAACAAGCTAAATATATTAATGTGCCTGTACAGGGGCCATATAAAAGACCAGATTATAGATATTAATTTGTCTCCTTTTGTCTCCTTTCTCTGTCTCCTTTGTCTGTCTCCTTTGTCTGTCTCCTTTGTTTTCTCTCTTTTTTTCTCTTTTTTTATCTCTTTTTTGGGGTTTTTTACTGTAGAGAGAGCTAAATATATTTATGTATAAAACACCATATTATAGATATTTAATTTGTCTCCTTTTTCTGTCTCCTTTCTCTTTTTCTGTCTCCTTTTGTCTCCTTTT
>NW_013573258.1:980-2112 GCF_000499745.2 Eimeria mitis
CTCTCTGCTGTCTCCTTTTTTTTCTCGCTTTTGTCTCCTTTTTTTATCTCTTTTTTGGGGTTTTTTACTGTAGATAGAGCTAAATATATTTATGTATAAAACACCAGATTATAGATATTTAATTTGTCTCCTTTTTCTGTCTCCTTTCTCTTTTTCTGTCTCCTTTTGTCTCCTTTTGTCTCTTTATGTATATATCTGTCTCCTTTTTGTTTGCCTTCTGTCTCCTTTTGTCTCCTTGTGGTGATGAGGGGCGGAGACAGCTGGGTAAGGGTCAGGGGAGACACTAAACCCTAAACCCTAAACCCTAAACCCTAAATTTTTGTTGGCCTTATATGTTTCTATGTAAGGCCTGGGGGGGCTAAACCCTCTCTTATAAACCCTCAAACTTTTTTATTTATGCTGTTGCTGCTGCTGCTCTTGTTGCTGCTGCTGATGCTCTTGTTGCTGCTGCTGTTGCTGCTGCTGCTGCTGCTCTTGTTGCTGCTGCTGCTGCTGCTGCTGCTGCTGAGAGAGAGGTAAAAGGAGACAGAAATAAATAGAGACAGAGAAAGATATAAAGACAGAAAAAGAAACAAAAATAAATAGATAGACAGAAGCAGAGACAAAAATAAATAGAGGCAGAGATAGATATAAAGACAGAAAAAGAAAAATAATGAGACACATTATATATATATATATATATATATATATATATATATATATATATATACATATGTAGATGTACAGAGGGGAGACAGACAGAGACACACAGAGACAAAGACAAACGAAGACAAAGACAAACAAAGAAAAAGACAAACAAAGAAAAAAACAAAGACAAAGACAAAGACAAAAAAGAAAAAAACAAAGACAAACAAAGAAAAAAACAAAGACAAAGACAAAGACAAACAAAGACAAAGACAAAGACAAACGAATAAAGATACAGAATATATAATAAATGAGTTATATTAGCTGAGGCAAACAAAACCAAAGAGGAGATGAGGAGACACCTCAGGGTGTCTCCTTTTTGTTTTGGGGTGTATACGCAGCTTCTTTGCTGCCGCATAATTATAAAAGGAGACAGTTTATAGCTGCCTATACACCCCAGCAGACACTGTCTCATATATATATATATATATATATATATATATATATA
>NW_013573258.1:2143-2317 GCF_000499745.2 Eimeria mitis
CTATAGCTGCCTATACACCCCAGCAAAAACTGTCTCCTTATATATATAAAAGGAGACAGTTTATAGCTGCCTATACACCCCAAAAGAGACAGTCTCCTCATACACATATACATATATATATATACATATATATATATATATATATATATATATATATATATATATATATATATA
>NW_013573259.1:0-8980 GCF_000499745.2 Eimeria mitis
CTGCAGTCGACTACTGGAAGGAAGCCCTCACAAACTTCAACGGGGAGGTGCCACCGCCATATGAAGCAAATGCTGCACCTTACGACAATACCCAAAACGTTTCCTTCATTTCCCTCTTCAATCCCCAAGCAAATCCGACGGTTGACTGCGCATACTTCGTCTGTCCTGCATCAACACAGAACGCCAAGGAACGGCAGGGAAACACTGATACCGAGAAGAGCATGAATGCGTTGATTTGCGTCACTTCGCCCAGCGCCTTGACAGATAGCCAAGAACCCTTTACGTAAGCCCTATCTTGCACTGCGCGCAACCGAGGTTTCAATGTCTCAGATATTTTCATTGGGCCCTGTGTATTCTGTCTGCCTCCCCTTCAATTGTTTGCTGGTTTTATTGGAGTGGGTTTACGTCTCAGGCAAGACCAGTGGGCCAAACTCACTGCGGCTTTCCAAACGAGTAGCGCCGTAGCAGCAACGCCGGTCGCGCTTGCCGTGGTAGCTGCTGCACTCGCCACCGTTCTCTTTTGAACAACGCCAGAATTGGCTGAGCCGAGTCACAGCCACCACGTGCAGCGGCAGATGAGGGGAAGCCCAAATATCTGAGCTGCCGGTTTGGTTGGGCCGGTTTTTTTTTTTCTTGGTCGTTTGTTTTGACAATGTCGTTTCATTTTGTATGAGGTCTCCTGTTGAACCAAGTCACACTGCACGCGCGGACTCCTACCATTGTGGGGCTCCCAGCATTGTTTTGGCTGAGCATGAATGCTATTGATCCAAGGCGTTTGACTTGGTTGACTGGATCTGCTTGCGTTCTAGTTAAGTCTGCAAACTCCATGGCGTTAGTGGGGCTATATAAGTCAGACCAGGGATCGCTATACGGCCACTTGAACAACTGTATTGAAACTGCGTACCAGAGATTCAATCTTACTTTATCGTTGAGTGGAGCAACTTCAGGTGGAAGTGCTGCCTCTATGCAGAAGGAAACAAACGTATGTAGCTGTATTGCCACAAGACGCCCACCGCGTCACGAATCACTTGGGTGCTAATGAACAGCTATTTAAACTAGCACAGCAACTTCGTGGGCATCAGCCAAAGGCTTGCACGCCTGTGGAGTCCCTACCAATTTCCCTGCCTGCCACCTGCGCATAATTGCACAAAACTATCAAAGAAAGAAACAAATAGAACGACGTCATAAATGTTGCACGCTAGATGAAGCTGGAAATGCCACATGTCAAAGCGACGGATCACACCTAAGCATTATTACAGCGCATAAGAGCTCATAAGTGCTCGAGAAAACACCATATTTTCCAAGATGGCCGAAGGGCAAGACGTTAAGAGAAGAAGGTGCACATAGAAACGGAAATTTCACGCGCAGGTTGCGGCGCCACACGTCTTCGTGTCACTTGACAATAAATTTGGTGTCAGCAATCACTGCTCACGCCGAAGCTGTTCTCGTCAAGGGCATAGTCAGCCAACACTAGAGCGAATTGCTTTAGAAGTAAGCACCACGGGTAGTTCAGGTCTGAATGCCATTGCGTCCAGGAACAGGAGTACAAGACGAACCCCAGACTGATGTGATGGACCCACAGAAGAGCAGTCAATGCTCTGAGTGCGGTACTGGAAAGCTCCCAGGGGTGGGCTCAATGTGCTCAGGAGCAAGCGACTAGAAACAGCGTGTGTGAATGGCTCCACGCGGGCGGCTCAATTGCAAAACAGATGTTAGTTTGTATAAACCATATTCAGCCAGCCCCGGGGTTTCGTGTTGTCGAAAAGTATAGGCGGCAAAGATGCTGACACCGCCCCTGGACCGACCGAAACAAAGACAAATTCGACGGATGCATGCGGAGGACCTCATAGGTGCACACAAAGCAATATGGAGGGAACGATATATATATGCAGAGGCCATACTATATTTCTGTGTATTTGTAGAAACCTTCAACCCTTCGAAAGAGCACGTCAATCAGTGATTCGTTTCACTGGTTTTGTCCGGCGGGGTGAGGTCCACTGTGGGGGAGCTGCGCTGCGAGGTTAGATCCTGTTAAGTCATATGCCATACACTACTTCGATCTAAAAGGATTAACTCTACGAAAATTTCATTGTTTCTCAGTGCATTTATCATTGATCTGGTTGCGGACCTGATCCGCAGTGTCCACTAGTGAGGCTATTTTGTTCGGGTGCTAGTTGAATTAGATTCCGAACACACACGCACACACACACACACACACACGTGCAGAAAAGACGTCGACCATGGATAGAATATTATGTATAGAGTATACTCGTTGCATGCGGACCAGTTTACCGACAGTTCGTCTTAGCGGGTTGACGCACAGCACCCATCAGCTGGAGCAACCCGCGTGAGGGGTGAACACGCTGGCATCTTGGCGACAGGNTTGACGCACAGCACCCATCAGCTGGAGCAACCCGCGTGAGGGGTGAACACGCTGGCATCTTGGCGACAGGAGACTACACCGCCATCACCCCGTCGTGTCCAGCGATTCGGATACCAACACCAAATCAGAGCACTGTTTCCCATATGTTCGAGTAATTTTTCCGTATTTATCTTTTGGAGGATCTATTCATAGGGGAGTTGTTGGTTCTTTCCTTTCGTTTCCAATCCTAGCAAGCTCTACGATCACTCCCGAGTTGTACGGCGCTAGGTAAGATCCTTCTTGAATATGCTAATTCCTGCCATCACAGGAACCTGAACCAACATGAACGACATAAATTATATTTAAATTTGCTGCTTTGGAGTCTCGAGGTCATTTCTTCCAGCAGACCTCGAGGCACACTGAACTCGAGGGTGATACAGAGGCAACACTGGCAACCATAAGACCGCCCCGCCTCCCCCCGAGTGTCTGCCGTCGTCGGGACAGTTCGTCACTTTAACTTCGTCCTGAATGTTTAAACGGATTCTAAGGACTTGGCGCCTCTTCATCTACTCCGGCCCTGTCGCTCCGAGAATGGCTGCACTGAAGTACCTGTTGGCGGCGCTCTCTGCCTTATTCTTATTAGGGGCCAACTGGGGGGCATATGCGGCTGACGCTGTTCCTAATAGTGCCGGTACGTCTCCCTCACGTTCTCCTAAATTTTGATTCTGACGGAAACAGGGTGCAGACTTGCAGCATGTTCCTTCGGATGTGTTGCTGCAGTACGAGTGGAGTGTTGGAACCAAATGAACGAGGCCCGAAGCCTTGTTGGCTTTGATAAACTCACGACGGAAAATAGATTTAAAATTACTGAAGAGGACTGGGCAGGTTATGGTCAGGACAACGCACTCGAGCTGTACTTGGCAGCCGTCTGCGATTCCATAAGAACTGTGAGGCTTGACACTGAAAGTTCCTTTTGTCTCCTGCGTTCATCATATACATNTGCGATTCCATAAGAACTGTGAGGCTTGACACTGAAAGTTCCTTTTGTCTCCTGCGTTCATCATATACATTTATATACATATATATATTGCTGCGGAATAGACAATGCGGGCAGAATTAGCCGCGTTTGTAGGCATTTGCACACATCTACACAGTGAAAATATTGTATGCCTCATAACTGCTTGTCCTGCGGTACTTTGCGCAGTATGAAAAGGACAGCGGCCCTGATGGCCTGATCAACGGAAACGAAGGTACATTTGCCTACGCAATTCAAGAAGGCAAAACGGCTGATTGCCAGGCTGCTGTGGACTTATGGACGGCAGCATTCCCCAACTTCAACGGGTTGCTGCCTCCGGTGTACACACTAGGCACGGCGCCTTACGACCGTACACAAAATATCTCCTTTCTTTCCCTCTTCAACCCCTACCCGAATCCTAAGGTTGATTGTGCATACTTCACGTGCGGCGCAACGCAAAACGCAAAAGGCTCAGAGAAGGAAGTGAAAACGCTTATTTGCGTTACGATTCCCCACCCCTTGACAGAAAACGAACTACCCTATACGTAAGTACCATTTTCAACTTAGCGTAATGTAAGACTCGGTGTCTCAGGTATTTCCATTGGGCTCTGTTTACTCTTTCCTCCTCCCCTTCAGTTGTTTGCTAGTTGTAGTGGAGTGGGTTTGCGTCTCAGGCAAGAACAGTGGGACAAAATCACTACGGCCTTCAAACCCAGTAGTGCCGTAGCAGCAACCCCGGCCACTCTTCTCCTTGCTGCCGCTGTACTCGCCGCCGTTGTCTTCTGAAGAACTGCTGAGCTTGCAGAACCAAGTCGCAGCGCGCACAGCCGCCACTTTGGGGTACCAGTGGCGGCGAAGGGCAAGCCCGAATTATCTGGTCCGTCGGAATAGTTGGGCTTCCCTCTAAATCTATTGCTTCGACAGCGTTGTTTCATTCTGCATACGGCCGCATATCGTGCGCCGTCGTGCTGCACGCACAGCTGTCATTTCACGGACGTAATGACGGCTGAGGATATTCGCAAGCGAATCAGGTTTCCTTATCTACTCTCTTTTTTGTTATAAGCAGCGCATGCGATTTTTAGTTTGCGTATTGAAGGAAGATGCAGGTACCGCTGCACGGCTACATAGAAGACAGCGCCCTAAGTGGGGCGTGGGAGATGCAGTTGTAAATGTGGATGTACATTAAGCGGTTCTCCACATAGTAGCGTGACTGTTGCAAAATGAGAACTGGCCAATGCTGGTCAATGCTAGAAATCAGAAAAGAACAGGTTCTATCGTGGTTTCTAAGGCATATAACCAAGCAACTAGAAACCGAACCTCCACACCCAAGCACTGGGCTTGGCCTGTGCTTTTTGGCACTTTCGCTATTGCATTCGGAAACAAGCATTAAATATGAGCGCCAAGCCGTTCTGTAGACTCACCAGAACAGCGTGCAATGTGTCAAGCATCTTTACTTTGGATCCATCAGCACGGGGGTCGTCTCAAGCGCAGGGGGTAAGCAGATATCAGGCTGGCGATTCATGCTCAGCCAGACCCCTATCTCCAAATACCTTGCTCTTTAAATGCTTACCAAACGCTAACAACAAGAGGGAAACACGTTGAGACCACCGCTGCAACTCCTATGCTGAAAACGAATGCAAGACACGCGATGCAAGCGGGGCAATCCGCACCCTGGGAACATCCGCCAAGATGAACTGAAGTCTACGAGAAGCCATACATACAAGTAGAGCGTCAAATATACGTGTGTATTTGTGTTTAATTTTTACAAGCATCTAGATTCTAAGGAAGTCTCGAAGACATGAGATCAACTTGCTATTTGCCTCGCCTGTGGTCCAGTGGGATGGGAGGATCACAGAGCAGGATCTCCGCTGCGACGCGCGCACCAGCTGGCAGGTACTAAGTTATTTCATACAGCGTTTAGAATGAAAAGTGTGAAACAAAGCGAAAGTAATACTCGGCCAGAAAGATGCCGGGAATCATACAGTGAATCGAATCAGTAACGCCCCGTAAGAGATATCAGCGCTAGCCACATGACCGCCCCGGATCCCCCGTAGGCCCTCGCCGCCTTGCAGTCATCTGCCACTCGAGACGACCGTCAATATTCAAATCGTTTCTGGCATATGTGTATCTATTCATTTTATCCAGGCGTGACGTTTCCCCGTCGGGTTTCCAGAATGGCTGTCCTGAAGTTGCTGTCTGTGGCGGCCGTCGCCATTTTCCTTTCAGACACCGATTGGGCATGCGCAACTATTAGTGAAAATGGATCTGAGAGTGATACAAATAGTAAATCTACACTGCCTGAAGATGATGGAGAAGATTTAGAGGAGGAGCAACCAGAAATCGAAGACGATGGTGGATCTCCTGACGCCACTAATAACACGGCAGGTAAGTTCCAAGGCTGTTCACTTACACTGTTTCAAAGAAAAGTAGGGCAAAAGCTTGAATACTTTTCCTTTTGTTGAGTTGCTGCAGAAAGGGTCAAGTGTTGGGAGCAAATGAACGTTGCCCGAAGCGCTGCTGGCTTCGCTGAGTTCACGCAACACAATATGTTTAAAATTGGCGAAGAAAACGGGGCTGAGCCTCAAAATGTTGCCGAGGAACTTAAGACATACCTGGCAAAAGTCTGCGAGGGCATTAAAACAGTGAGGCATGGCACGGAAATTTCTCCTGCCTCCCCGGCTAGCATACACGCTCGGATTCCACAATACCAGCGTAACCAGCCACCTATACGCACATAGGCACGCACATGCACATATCACATACACGCCCAAAAAATCCAACTGTTCATGCGTCCTCTTCTTTGTGCTGTAAACCGCCCGTTATGAACAGAACCAAAAACCTGGAGACTTGACCGCCCCAATCGAAGGTACGTTCGCCTACGCAGTTCAAGACGGGACAACTGCTGACTGCCAGGCTGCGGTGGACTACTGGAAGGACGCCTTCACCAACTTCAAGGGGGAGTTGCCTCCGGCATATGAAGCCAATACTACTCCTTATAACGACACCCAAAATGTCTCTTTTATTTCCCTCTTCAACCCCCAAGACGCTCCCAAGGTGGACTGCGCATACTTCACCTGCCCTGCATCAGCAGGAGGTGGCGAAAAGCAGAAACAAGGTACCGGCGAAGACAAGGAAATGAAGGCGCTGATTTGCGCCACGACTCCCGAAGCCTTGAAAGCTGGCGAACAGCCTTTTAAGTAAGGTCCCTTCTGTGAGCGTACTGCAGTTCTCGTTGCCCAATTTATTTTCTTTGGTTCTTGTCTACACTGTCTGTCTCTCTCTCTAGTTGTCTGCGAGTTGTAGGAGTGGGTGTGTGCGTCTCAGGCAAGAGCAGTGGAACAAAATCACTGTGGCTCTCAGTTCCGGTAGCACCGTAGGACCAGTGCCGACATTCCTTGCACTGGCTGCTGCTGCGCTCGCCGCTGTTTTCTTCTGAACAGCTCCTGAGTTGGCGGAGCCTAGTCGCAGCAAATGCAGAGCTGCCGCTTTCAGCACCTGAGAGAAGATACGGCAAAACCCTTAAAAAGCTGGGCCGTCGGCCTAGTTTGGTTGCCCTTTTTGCTTTAGTCTTTTGTTTTGACGGCGTTGTGCTTTTTTGCATAAGGCTGCCATCCATAGTTTTCTGTGATACACTCACTCTTGAACACACATGCGAGTCTTCAGCATGCAAGCGGCATGAGCACTGGTCTCAGACGAGTAACCCTGAATTCACTGGAAGGTACACGCATAGGCGTTTATGCACTAGTAGCCACTGTATAGTTGCCTGGGCATTTGTATTGTTGCCGATAGTACAACATAAACCGAACCAATACTGCGTTGCAGACACATATATTTCCATACTTACCTTCTCCGTGTGGAACAGCTTTGGGGTTCGAAAGGGGCGAAACCATAATGTAGAGAGCTGTTGACGACACAGGTCTGTGCACTTTCGCTGTACCGTGGACGAGCAGGCTGCAGGGTAGCTTCTGTGCCGCTGATTCCTCTGCACTGGATTGAGTTCAGCTACCCGAGCAACCTTTGCAGCAATTCAAAACTCGAATAACTAGAGATGGAGAGACTGAACTACCTGCACCGCCTTTGTGACGGCCCTAGAGTTCAGGATTGATTCCCCAAGCAACATAACGTTTTAAGGTACTAGAATTATGCATAAGCCGCATGCTTTGGATGCCTGTTAGTTCATGATTAGGCCCCTACTACTCTATGATCAATCGATCTACATCACGCAGCAGATGGTAAGCACCTCTGTAGATATCGGAGTGCTGGTTGTGAAGCTTCATATTCCATGAAGGGGAAACAAAATCAACGTCTTTGAACTGAAACCAGCATTTCAGTCATCTAACCTCCTACGAAACACAGGGATTAGTTCGTCTAAATTAACACAGCTACATAGTCAACACAGGTTTCTTCTTTCTGTTTTTTATGCATTTTGGAGTGCGTAGAGATCCCACAATAACGCCCTAATGTGTATCGCTGAACTGGATTAAAGTGTTTCAATGAAGGAATCACAGCAGGCACCTTAACAGCGCTGAGCACATGGGGACGGGCGCAGGCGGTGGCGTCTCCACTCTAGGAACTTCCTGCTGGAAACTGCAAACAAAATATGGATCTTTAAGTGAAACACTCCAACGCATAAAATTTATAATTGGTTGACTCCACTCATTGGCAACTGCAAGGGGAAATATCTTGCTCTCACCATTAGAATGACCAGTGGACCGGTGGGCAAACTGAATCCAAACGTCGCACTTCATCGTCAGATTCGCACTCCATTTCGAGTACAAACCGTCTCCCACGCGAAAAAACAGAATTTCAAGCTAGGACGAAAACGCTTAGATGAAGACTGGGGGCACACAGTGGCGAGCTGCAGTGCACGGCTTGGTGTTAGCTGCTGCAACCATGGGAATGCTCGAGTCGCTACCTCTGCAGTCAGCACGATCCCGACGGTTGGGATTCTTTTTCCTGCGGGACCGAAGTGGCGTTTACCTATACAAGTTGGAGAGTGGCATCTTCTTCGTTTTTTTCAAGCTTTTAATTTTGGTTTGGTGAACGAGGATGGCTTCACTCTTGCTCCAGTCGCTTGCGGCTGTCGCCGTGCTAGGTGCCACGGCGGCGCTCGGCGGGAACACGAGCAAGAACTCGGCCAGTAAGTCACCGATTAGTTCAGCCATACAGGGGTTGATAAGATGTGAAATACAAAAAATGAATGGGGAATAAATGCCTTTGTTGTGCGCACAACTACAGAAAAAATAGATTGCTCAACCCATATGAACGCGGTGCGAACACTTGCGGGTTTCAGCCCTCTGGAACTCGGAACGACAGAGCAGGAACAACTCCCCATTTTAGGCAGCGAGAGTGCCCTTGACACCGAATATGTGGAAAAAGTCTGCACTGCCATGAAAGCTGTGAGCCTTTCTCGGCACAGCGAACCCCCAAGTCTCTATTACTACCAGATGAGTTTCGGTCCTGCTGCTTAGCTATCGAGCCTCATACAAATGCGCTGTTCTGTCTATAGTAGTTTTCTTGCTCCTGTGCACTTGGCAATGCGATCAGGACAAGGCGCCTTCCGAAAAAGCAGCCACACTCACTGGTACCTACGCGTATGCGGT
>NW_013573259.1:9099-10459 GCF_000499745.2 Eimeria mitis
ACTAATTTCAATGGCGTTCCTCCAGCCTATACCGAAAACACAGCACCGTATAACAAAATCCAAAATGTTTCATTTATTTCCCTCTTCAACCCCAAAGAGAATGCCAAGGTGGACTGCGCTTACTTCATCTGCCCAGCAGCAGAAGAAGACGCCGATGAACCTAAAAATCGAAATGATGATGAGCCTCCATCGGAGGACCCTGAGCCTGAGGCTACAACGGACAAGGACCTGAAGGCAATTCTTTGCATCACAACGCCGAGCGCCTTGGAGGCAAACAAGGCCCCATACGAGTGAGCTGTTTGTCTGAGTGCGCATTTTGCGGCTGCTTCAGTTTAGTGTATGCGGAAATATATTTCACCTTTTTATCGTCCCTCCTACGCAATGGGTGCGAGCTGATTGGGGCTCTGTGTTCGTCGCAGGCAAGCCCAATGGGATCGGATCACTGCTGCCGTCAACACCAGCAATGGCTCAGCGGCAGCGCCTACACTCCTTCTCCTGGCTGCTGCAGTACTTGGCGCCTATTTTTTTTAAACATCCTCTCAACTCCACCAAAATCAATCCTCAACATATTAGTTGCTTTTCCCTCTGTGATGACTTCAGCATTCGTATGTCGTGGAGGTGTTACATTACCATCACAGATAACCCGCTCGAGAGAGTTTTAGTGGTACAACTATACCAGATCGTACAGCAATAGTGGTAGCAACCCGCTGGCGGGCTTCGACGCAGAAAAACGCCCTGCAAGGTGAATATACAAACAGACAATACCCAGTATCCCGTGCTCTGCCGTGTGCACTAACACTGGAGAGAATCGCTGAGCAACTACTAGGCACTTAGTAGGCAGCCTGCACGCAATTAGAAGTAAGTACGCGAACTTAGCCCATGGCAGGCAAGCCTGTACGTTAGCTATACATGAACAGAGAAGGGACCCGTCCAGCGTCAGACCTCAGGCCTCCGAGTCGGAGCATCAAAATGACCCACGAGAAAAAGAAGGCAGCAATGTAAGTTGCCAGTTGGTTCGTCTCATTGCGACCGCACATAGATGCAAACTAGTGGTACCGGCACTTCTCTATTTGCAGCAGAACACGTATAACATGCTTTTGCAATGTAAAGGCACAGGATTGAAAAGCGGAAAAAGCATCTGACCTGTAGACTAATACAGGCCCAGCAAACACTGCATACGTCTCCATAACTGCGGATATCACACCACATAAGTACGAAAACCCTTCAACAGCTGCTTGCAAAGTGGCATCTTAAGTGTAGTGCGAAAGTTGGTGTTGGAGTGGAGGATCCGTGCTTCCTATGCATCGCGAGTGTACAAGCAACAGCTGGGAGAACGGACCGGCGGATGCCTCAATAAATT
>NW_013573259.1:10617-11412 GCF_000499745.2 Eimeria mitis
CTCACCCAGCTGATGAGCCGCTTCAAGTATTGTCTCTCCTTTATTGTTCATTTAAGATTTAGAAGGTTTTGGCAGCCCCAGGGTGACATTTCCTCATCCGACCTCCAGGATGGCTGCTCTCAAGTTCCTGTCTTTGGCGACCGCCGCCATTTTCTTGCTAGACACTAGGGCGAACGCGACAGAAAGTACGACGACAACCAGTGAATCCATATAAAGGTTATTTTTTCATCCATATTACAAATTAAACAACAAGAAAGCCCATTGAAATCTTGCATATCTGCGTTGAGTGGGCGTGCAGACAAGGCAGAGAGGGTAAACTGCTCGGTGCAAATGAACGCCGCCCGCGATCTTGTCCGTTTCGCCGAACTCACGGCGGGAGAGAATGAAGGCGAAAAACTCCCAATAGATGAAACTTCTCGCGCCCTAGCTAGGACCGTAGCAGAGTATGTGGAGTCTGTGTGCACGGCATTGAAAGGTGTAAGACATGGCACTATATTCCGTAAACAGCCAAACTTCTTCATTGGTTCCTCACTCCACGTCTTACGCAAGTATACGGGCATACGCACATCCAGTTGAATACAAGTATTCCTATACCCTGCCATGCATTCTCTGTGCTGTGTCCTCCACAAAACCAACAGAATGCAGCGTCTGCTCCAAAATCAGCCACGCTGGATGGCACCTACGCTTACGCGGTTCAAGAAGGAGCTACTGCTGACTGCGAAGCTGCAGTGGAACACTGGAAGGCAGCTTTCTCCAACTTCAACGGCCTCCCTCCGCAATACACAGAAGGCACAG
>NW_013573259.1:11512-18117 GCF_000499745.2 Eimeria mitis
CGACAACCGTCAAAATATTTCCTTCATTTCCCTTTTCAACCCGAGTGAAAATCCCAAAGTGGACTGCGCATACTTCACCTGCCCAGCAAAAAAGGCGGGGAAGCAGCAACAAGAAGTTGTTGAGGACGACCAGGAGGAAGGAGAGGAAGAGGAGACTGGTGGAGGTAATAGCAATGGGAACGGCCCAGGGCAGGGCAGCGGGAGTGAGACCACCACTGACAAAGAAGTGAAGGCTCTTGTTTGCGTCACCACGCCAAAGGCCTTAAATAAGGACGCCGCCCCATACACGTAAGTTGAACACCGCTGTTGAACTCGTCAGTCTTTTACGGCTTCGTGTAAGCCCAAAGATTGATTGCGTGAGAGTGGGATGTGTTTTCAGGCAAGCCCAGTGGGATCAGATCACTGCTGGACTCAACAAAAGCGCTGCACCAGCATTGCCTACGTTCCTTGGCTTTGTTGCCACAGCAGTTTGCATTCTTCTCCTCTGAGCTCCCTGTGGATTTCATTCCACTCTGGAGACATCCTATAGTTCGCTACACTAAGCGTCAGTTTAGTGAATTGCAAGCAATCGTTAGATATAGCGTCTGACAAGCGCTTGAAGGCCTCGCAGCTAAAGGGCTTGGGGTCTGAAAACTTGATGAGCCATGCGGGTGCAGGTACTGAGGAAACCTGGGACGGTTTGCAGTACCGCTGAGCAAGCTTTTTACAGGGGTGCAAGGCCATCAATGTACGACATGTAAGAGTCGGCAATGGAATACACCGCATCCGGCTACTCTACATGAACGCCCTAATATGCTTCCGCAGTGGGGTTTGAAAAACTGTGAATTTTAGGTTACCCTGTTGCAACTGGTGCTGCAGGAAAACCCCACGTGCAAGCAGAGGCAAGCNACTGTGAATTTTAGGTTACCCTGTTGCAACTGGTGCTGCAGGAAAACCCCACGTGCAAGCAGAGGCAAGCCCCTCTGCTCTACGGCATGCACTAACACTATAAACAATTGTTGAGCACTCATATGGGCGTTTTTAGGCCTCCTTCACGCGACGAGCAATGCATGTACTCACTTCACGCAATCCATGCTACGTATTCCTGTACGTTAGCTGAGCAGAAACAGTAAAGGGTCCGGTCCAGCATCAGGTTTCCGAGTTGGAGCGGCAACGCGGCAAGCGAGAAAACCAAGTCAGCAACTTAAGTTGAGGGTTGGTATGCCGTACTGTGATTGAATATAGATGCAATGACATAGAGTCGAAGTTTATGTCCTTTCTGCAAACATTCATATGGTTCACCCAGGGCAGGTGTTCAAGGGACTATCCCACCAGTGGATGAAGAAACGCTCAGACAAACCTGCATAATTCCTTTATATAAGGCGACCACGCCACCAAAAGACGAAAACACCACCANACGCTCAGACAAACCTGCATAATTCCTTTATATAAGGCGACCACGCCACCAAAAGACGAAAACACCACCACAAATGCTACTTGCCCACCAGATATGGCGTAGAAATGAAGAGTTGGAGGAGCCTAACTCGGCTGGGTATCCCGCGTCACGAGACGCGAAGACTCCGTGCCCAAAGAAATTCATCGAAAGTGAATTGTCAATTATATAACACTGAAATATAACATATTATAGTACTTGAAGAGCATAATACCTTGGAGAGGGGTGCCGAACAGCTGTGTGCAGAAGGAGGCCTTGTACCAAGCGCCGAGGCTTCGAGACCGCCCCAAATGCACCGCCACCGACTCCCGCGTCGCTGAGGATATATTTCGGGTGTTGTCCGTACCTTATTAGGAATTTTAAATGTGTTTTATAATACCCTAGGCACCCCATGCTCACAACTACGCCTCAGGACCTCGAGAATGTTTGGTCTCAAGTTCCTGACGTTGGCCACCGCCACCATTTTCTTGCTGGACACCAACACAGCAAACGCAGCTGAAAGTGCGGGCGACACCTGTGAACCCTCTGAAACTTTGTTTATAAATGCATGCTATCCAGAAAGCAAGAAAAAAACAAGTTGAAATCGCACATGTTTGAGGCGAGTGTGTGTGCAGACACGGCAAAGCGGGTGGACTGCTCGGCGTCAATGAACGAGGCCCGCAAACTTGTTGGCTTCGCCGAATTTACAGTGGGAGAGACTACAGAGGAAAAGCTCCCAATAGACTCGGTTTCCAAAACAGCGGGGGCAACCCCGGCGACATACGTCGAGTCAGTCTGCACGGCGTTGAAAGCTGTAAGACGTGACACTGAATTCCTCAACAGCCAGCTTTCTTGTATGGGTTTCGACGCCACAGCTTACTCCCAGAAATACACACACAAATATGCATAGGCAGTTAACTGCACCCCATTTATTTCCCAGCCTATCCTCCATGTGCTATGTCCATAAAACGAGCAGAGCGAAGCCTCTCCTGCAAAGTCAGGCGCGCTTGATGGCACCTACGCTTACGTTGTTCAAGAAGGGGCTAGTGCTGACTGCGAAGCCGCAGTGGACCACTGGAAGGCTGCCCTCTCCAACTTCAAGGGCCTCCCTCCGCAATACACAGAAGACACAGAGCTGTACAAAGCCCCCCAAAATGTTTCTTTCATTTCCCTTTTCAACCCTAAAGAAAACCCCAAAGTGGACTGCGCATACTTCACCTGCCCAGCAAAGGAGAACACGCCCAAGCCGCAAAACACCGATGTTGGCGCGGGCACAGGGGACGGTGCTGAGAAAGACCCCCCACAAGACGACGGCGATGAGGATGACGAAGGAGACCCAGATGCGGGAGGAGAGAGTGAAACCACAACAGACAAAGAAGTGAAGGCGCTTCTTTGCATCACCACCCCCAATGCCCTGACGCAAGGCGCCGCCCCATACACGTAAGTCGAATTTATGTGTGAACGCCACCCCACTTTTAGGGATCACACAAAGAGCGATGAAACGCATTTTCAAAGGAACTTTGCTGCTAATAGATGCTGGCTGTCGAGAGTTGCGTGTGTGTGTCAGGCAAGCCCAGTGGGATCAGATCACTGCTGGACTCAACAAAAGCGCTGCACATGCATTGCCTATTTCCCTTGGCTTTGCTGCTGCAGCAGTTGGCGTTCTCCTCCTATGAGCACCTCGTGGGTCTCATTCCACTGTACACACAGCCTCTTGTTCGCTTCATCAAGAACCGGCTCAGTGTAAGCAACCGTTAGGCATGGCGTCGCATAAGCGTTTCAAGCCTCAAAGCTAACGGGAATTAGCTCATTTCAGACCCAATGCCTTTTTGACAAGTGTCTGTATAGACGTGCAGGCAACCTGGTGCTCCTTAGAGCACAGCCAATAAGGCTTTTTATGTGGATGCAATGTTATGAATATATGCAATATTGACGTAGCATATGGAATGCATAAGATTCAGCTACGCTACACCCACATTCTAATATGCTCCTACGGTCGAGCGCAACGTGATATGCCGCAGCGCAACCTGGCGCAACTGCTGGTGCAAGGCAACCCCGCATACAAGCACAATCAAGCCCCCCTTGCTGCATACACTAACATTGTATTAAACTGTTGAGCACTTACTTGGCCCTCAGTAGGCAGCCAGTAGGCAGCCTGCGCGCATGTAGAAGCACCAGGCCACACAGTGCATGCTTAGCATTCCTGCAAGTCAGCTAAACATAAGTAGGAAATGATTCGGCTCACCACCAGGTTTTCAAGGTGAGCTTGAAAAATCCTGGCTGCAGAACACTCATACGTGCTTGTCTTTTCNTCACCACCAGGTTTTCAAGGTGAGCTTGAAAAATCCTGGCTGCAGAACACTCATACGTGCTTGTCTTTTCATAAACCGAAAACACCATGCAAACGCGGAAACACCACAGTACAGCCTGCTAAAGTAACGTCTGAGTCCTAAACCGTCGGGGGTGCAAGGGAGGAGATGCTGAAATTGGGTTCTCGAGCGCACCCTGCGAGAAATACCCAGCGGATGCGCACATAGACTCGTCAAAGACGAATTATCATTTATTATATAATACAAAGAAGTGTAACTGTAGAATTGTATTTCGTTGTGAACGGGATTACGGAAGTGCTCTCTGCAGAATGAGGACTGGCGCCAGCAGCCAGAGCAAGACTTGAGACCGCCTCCCGCGCAACCCCGACGCTGGCATCGCCGATGATCTATTTCAACCATTTTTTCCCCTTCCTTGGAAGGATCATATATGTTTTGGAGTGCTTTAGGTCTCCCACGCACTCACTTACTCCGCTGGACCTCGAGAATGGCTGGTCTCAAGTTCCTGCCGTTGGTCACCGCCGCCATATTCTTGCTGGGCNCCGCTGGACCTCGAGAATGGCTGGTCTCAAGTTCCTGCCGTTGGTCACCGCCGCCATATTCTTGCTGGGCGCAAACGGGGCAAACACGTCTAACGGTGCGGCCACAGGATGTGAGTCTTTTGAAACCCTATTTATACACCTATAGTATAAAGAAATCGAAGCGAAACCACATTCAAATCACTCCTGTTTGTTTTTGGGTGTGCGTATGCAGACAAGGCAGATCGGGTGGACTGCTCGGCGTCAATGAACGCAGCCCGCAACCTTGTCGGTTTCGCGGACTTTACAGTGGGAAAGACTGATGGCGAAAAACTCCCAATAGACGAAGCTCTCGCTGGAAGAGACGTAACCGGAGCGGCGTACGTGAACTCAGTGTGCACGGCACTGAAAGATGTAAGTCGTAGCATTACAACCGTCAATGGCCACACTTCTTGATTGTATCCTCACTCCACGTCCTATGCATATATACGCAAATATATACAGCCACTTGAATACACACATTCCTACAGCCTGCCGAGTATTCTGTGTGCTGCGTCCTTCACAAAACCAACAGAATACAGCGTCCGCTCAAGAATCAGCCACACTGGCTGGCACCTACGCGTACGCGGTTCAAGAAGGGGCTAGTGCTGACTGCAAAGCCGCAGTGGACCACTGGAAGGCAGCCCTCTCCAACTTCAAAAGTCTGCCTCCGCAATACACAGGAGAAACCGCGCCGTATGCCGACCCCCAGAATATTTCCTTCATTTCCCTTTTCAACCCCAATGAAAATCCCAAAGTGGACTGCGCATACTTCACCTGCCCAGCACAACAGGCGGATTCGCAGCAGAGAAACAATGTTTCCGGCGGAGACGGGGAGGGAGAAGGGGAAGGGGATGAAGATCCCGAAGTTGATAGCGGTGTGGACGGTCCAAAACCGGGCGGCGAGGGTGGGAGCACCACAGACAAAGAAGTGAAGGCTCTTGTTTGCGTCACCACGCCAAAGGCCTTAAATAAAGACGCAGCCCCATACACGTAAGTTGAATTTCAGTGTTGGACTCTTCAGTCTTTTACGGCTTCCTGTAAGCCCAGAGGTAAAGTGCTTGAGAGTGGGATGTGTTTTCAGGCAAGCCCAGTGGGATCAGATCACCGCTGGCCTCAACAAAAACGCTGCACCAGCATTGCCTACGTTCCTTGGTTTTGCTGCCACAGCAGTTGGCATCCTTCTCCTTTGAGCTCCCCGTGGATTTCATTCCACTCTGGAGTTATCCTATAGTTCGCTTCGCTACACATATCGTTAGATATGGCGTCTGACAAGCGCTTGAAGGCCTCGCAGCTAAAGGGCTTGGGGTCTGAAAACTGGATGAGCCATGCGGGTGCAGGTGCTAAGGGAACCTAGGACTCTTTGCAATACCGCTGAGCAAGCTTTTTACAGGGATTCAAGGCCATGGATGTATGGCGTATTGAACACGCCAATGGAATACACCGCATCCGGCCACTCTATATGAACACCCTAACATGCTTCCGCAATGGAGTTTAAAATGCTGTAAATTTCAGGTTACCCCGTTGCAGCCGGTGCTGCAGGAAAACACCCAATACAAGCAGAGCCAAGCCCCTCTGCTCTACGGCATGCACTAACACTGTAAACAGTTGTAGAGCACTTATATGGTCCTTAGTAGGCAGCCTTCACGCTAGTAGCAGCGCATGCACTCGCTTCACACAATTCATGCTACGCATTCCTGCACGTTAGCTGAGCAGAAACAGTAAAGGGTCCGGTCCAGCGTCAGGTTTCCGAGCTGGGTCGGCAACGCGACACGCGAGAAAACCAAGTCAGCAACTTAATTTCCGGATTCGTGTGGCATACTACGATAGCATATGGATGTGACGAGATAGGATCGAAATTTCAGTCCCTTCTGCAGAACATTCTTAGACTTCAGCAACGTAAGTTGAGGCTTGGTATGCCGTACTGTGATTGCGTGTAGATGCGATGACGTAGAATCGAAGTTTCTGTCATCTCTGCATAGCATGCTTACGGTTCATGAAGGACAGGGCTTCAAGGGAGGGAGGGCTATCCCAGCTGCGGGTGAAGACACCCTCGGCCAAACCTATATAACTCCTTTCTAATGAGGCGACTACAACAGTAAAATGGGAAATCACCACCATAAGTGCTTCTAGAGTAACCGATGCGGCGTAGAAGTGAAGAGTTGGGGCAGCCCAACTCGGCTGGCCATCCAGGGTCGGGAGCCGCGAAGGCTGGGTGGCCCTAGAAATTCATCGAAAACGAATTGTCAATTATATAACACTGAAATATAACATATTATAGTACTTGAAGAGCATAGTACCCTGGAGAGA
>NW_013573259.1:18217-18654 GCF_000499745.2 Eimeria mitis
GCCCCAGCAGCAAACCACCGGTGTTTTTGGGGGCACAGAGAACGACAATGAGGAGAGCCTCCCAATTGGCGACAGCAATGTGGATAACGAGGAAGAGCCAGATGCGGGAAAAGGGAGTGAAACCACAACAGACAAAGAAGTGAAGGCGCTTCTTTGCATCACCACCCCCAATGCCCTGACACAAGGCGCCGCCCCATACACGTAAGTTGAATTTATACGCGAACTTCACCTTTTTTACGGAATCACGCAAAGTGAGAGATGAAATGCATTCTTGAAGGAACTTTGCTGCTAGCAGATGCTGGCTGTCCGGAGTTGCGTGTGTGTCTCAGGCAAGCCCAGTGGGATCAGATCACCGCTGGACTCAAAGAAAACGCTGCACATGCATTGCCTATTTCCCTTGGCTTTGCTGTTGCAGCAGTTGGCGTTCTTCTGAGCAC
>NW_013573260.1:0-133 GCF_000499745.2 Eimeria mitis
CAGCTCTAGGGGGCCGGCGCAGCGCAACAGAGAGCGGAGCAGCAGCAGCAGAGGGTGGGGGTTTTTTTTTTGCTGCTGCTGCGGCAGGCAGCAACGGCACCAATGGTAGTAGCAGCAATGGAAACAACAGGAT
>NW_013573260.1:494-739 GCF_000499745.2 Eimeria mitis
CGCTGCTGCTGCTGCTGCGGCAGGCAGCACCGCCACCAATGGTAGTAGCAGCAATGGAAACAACAGGATACCTGCTGCTGCTGCACTGTCTCCTGCTGCAGCATATCCTGCTGCAGCAGGAGGCTCAATTTTTAAGTCTGCAGCAGCATCTACAGCAGCAGCACAAGCAGCAGCAGCAGCAGCAGCAGCAGCAGCAGCTGGGCGAGGTCTTGATGATGACAGTGTACTGCGGCTAACAAGGAGCA
>NW_013573260.1:839-968 GCF_000499745.2 Eimeria mitis
TGCGGCAGGCAGCAACGGCACCAATGGTAGTAGCAGCAATGGAAACAACAGGATACCTGCTGCTGCTGCTGCTGCACTGTCTCCTGCTGCAGCATATCCTGCTGCAGCAGGAGGCTCAATTTTTAAGTC
>NW_013573260.1:1226-1662 GCF_000499745.2 Eimeria mitis
GCAACAGCAGCAGCAGGCAGCAGCACTGCGAGGGTGCTGCTGCAGCAGGTGTTGCAGAATCTCCTTTGTGCAGCAGCAGCAGCAGCAGCAGCAGCGGGAGCAGCGGGATTCGTGGGGTGAGTGGGAGCAGCAGCAGCAGCAACAGCAGCAGCATGAATTGCTGCAGCAAAGGCAGCAGCAGCAGCAGCAACAGCAGCAGCAGCAGCAGCAGCAGCAGCAAGGGGCTTTCTCCTCCTCTCTGGCTCTCTGTTATGAACGGCAGCAGTGCTGCTGGGTGGGGGGCCCCCTGCAGCAGCAGGAGGGGCCCCACCCCCTCCCCCCAGCTGCATCTGTCTTCCTTTGATTTGCTGCTGTCTCCCCCTTGTCTATTAAAATCCCGAGCAGCAGCAGCAGCAGCAGCAGATGATGTGGGGTTGCTGGTGCCGTTGACGCCTGC
>NW_013573260.1:1762-2129 GCF_000499745.2 Eimeria mitis
ATCTTCCTTTGACTTGCTGCTGTCTCCCCCTTGTTTATTAAAATCCCGAGCAGCAGCAGCAGCAGCAGCAGATGATGTGGGGTTGCTGGTGCCGTTGACGCCTGCACAGACGCAGGAGATAGCAGCACAAAACAGCAGCAGCAGCAGCAGCAGCAGCAGCAGCAGCAGCAGCTGGGTCTCCTCTCTAGGCCTTGCTTCACCCTTTCAGAATATAACAGAAGAGGGTTTGCTGCCGCTCAGCAGCGGCAGCAGCCACAGCTGGGAAAAGGGTTCTATCTCTCTTGCTGCTGCTGCTGCTGCTGCTGCTGCTGCTGCAGCAAAGGATCTACCACCAAACACCTGCAGCACTGCAGCAGCAGCAGCAGCA
>NW_013573260.1:2534-2653 GCF_000499745.2 Eimeria mitis
CAACCAACCACACCTTTTGGGCAAGCTTCAACTGCCCCTAACACACCTGCTGCTGCTGCTCGGGGCTTTGTTTTGTTGGCCGTTGCAGCTGTGAGGCTGATCCTTTGTGTCCTAGCCAT
>NW_013573260.1:3061-3149 GCF_000499745.2 Eimeria mitis
GCTGCTGCTGCTGCTGCTGCAGCAGAAGCAGATGGTGCCAATACTATCCTCAGCAGAATACGGCGGCATCTGCTGCCTATAGAAGCAA
>NW_013573261.1:0-2259 GCF_000499745.2 Eimeria mitis
CTAGTGTTACGGATGGCTCCGTCGGTCAGCATGCGCTCGAACGGGCTCTTGCCGAATAACCGGGAACTTCAGCGACCTGACGAGAGCGTTACGTAGCTAAAGAAAATTTGCTTTTCTGGCAGCATGTTCCACAAGGAGTAACTCATGGTGAGGTGGAGTGCCCATCAAATTTGTTCACAATCATTCCATCTCCACGAGAGATCCTTTTTCGCCATCGCGTTGTGCAGTCACGAATTTGAAGTCGTCTTATTGCCCCAGCTCCGCAGTGCAGTTGTGCCCTGCCAGCTGCCTTATTTGTTGACGGCATCTTCACCTGCAGCTAGGCAGGAGCAAACTTTACAACCCTGGATCAGATGCAGTAGATAGACTACGGAATTAATGAAGCTGCAAAAATACACTTTGATATGGCCTTCTCGTGATATACGAGCCTCGCCTACTACATTTACGTTCTTGAGGGACTAATTGATGGCTCACCTCGTGTTTGTGCATCGAATCTCTGCAAATGGATAGCTACGCAGCATCAGAAGATGCAACTACCCTAGCTCCCTCGTGTGAAGCCAAAGCTTTTGTGTCGATGGAACTCTCCACGCGCTTCGAGCAACTAAAACGGAGCAAAACGTGAGGCTTCCGCCGTCGCGTTAACTGTTAAATATTATTTGAAGTTTAAATGTGTCTTTCATTTGAAAACAACAATATAAAACTCATGTCTGTGTATATTTTGATACATTTAAAAATATCATATGGGGTGAAAATGCATATTTTGTATGCGAGGAGATGAACATAATACGCTCCCGATTCCGGAGAGGGCTTCACAGGGATGCACAAGCTCCTCGCACGCTTGGAATGAAACAATGCGTGAGAATAGCTTCTTTGGACTCACAGCATTAAATTCTTGTCAACCTTTTCCTCACGAAAGGCATCAGTGATACCTTTCATGCAGCTAATTTTGGTGGTGCGCTTCCAATTGCTGGCATGCACCAACTGTCACAGAAGTGAAGAGCATTGCCACAAAACGGCACACTGTGGAGTGCCTTTATTTGAGGAGTCACCGCATGAAGAGATGAGTGCTCACATGTGACAAAGCATGAGCTCCTCTAGATAGTTCGAAGCCATAAGTTGATATCACAAACAGAATAAAAAACACACTAGAGCACAATCCGTGCCATCCGCACTAAGCGGAAAGAGCTGCACCGGTTGGCTCTGTTGTACACATACGATCACCGAACAGGTGCCATAGCCTAGTATTTAACTTCCGCTTTTACGCTCCTAATAAGACATTGAGATCGCCATATACGGTCCCACCGTACATTATTCCGACTCAGTGAAACTTACGACTTGCTGATCGTACCACCTTTCGACGTAATCGCTTTTTCTAGGTCACTGACCTCTTGTGCATCACTCATTAGTGTACTCAACCGGCTGTGAGCATTGATTGCTTGCTGTAACAAATCAGCCCCTCCCGTTCCTTTCTCAAGCGCTGCAGTGAACTCGGACGCGCAAAACTGTACTCCCAGGGTGACTTCCACACGCCCTTCAGAAGCCGCTGCACTGAGTTCTCGGACAAGAGTTGAAATCTCAGGAGAGCTCACAGGACCCCTATTCAAAAGAGTTAAGTCTTCAACTAGCCCCATTGACTCCCCTACAAGTGAATGTAGGTGCTCTACCAAACCCATATGATTGCCAGTTGGGTGCCTTCCGCGAGAGCGTTGCCTTAGGTCTTGCGCGTTTCGTGTCGCCGATCCTAGGACTTGATGTTTCGCACGGAGGTTAGCCGCCCACGTTGGCGAGACGCTTCCGTGGAGGCTCATACACAGCTTTAGACACTCTACTTTCTGCTCTAAAACCTTCCTCAGGGTGGGAGAGAAACCCGACACAGTCGAAGTGACTTGTTCGGCTTCTTCGAAGAGTTGGAGACCTTCCTTGAGCGTATTCTCTGCCAAGGGGTGGGTGAAGCGATCCGTCTTTGCTGCAGTGGATACCGGCCCAGCAGACGCTGAAAAAGTCGTCATTCTCATGGACAAGTCTTTCAGCTTTTTCTCTAACTCCGTATCTTCCGTGGCGGCCGGTTTGTCCTTTTTTGGAGGCCGCTCTGGTGGGGGAGGGTCCTCGCCAGGTGGCGTAGGCTTGCCTCCAGGTGGTGGAGGCGGAGGTGAATCCCCTGGTGGCTGTTGGCCATCTCCTGGTGGTGGGGGCGGGGGTTCTTTTCGCTCTGACGGGGCGCCGTCTCCTCCCGATGCAGCACCGTCCTCTGGGCGGTCA
>NW_013573261.1:2375-4096 GCF_000499745.2 Eimeria mitis
GGGAGCCTTCACCAGAAGCGTCTTCCTTGGCCGTTTTTACCGGTCGAGTCTCACCAGCAGGATGTCCATCGCTCGTTGCCGGGAGTGTTGCAGGTAAAGATGAAGTGTCACCAGCTGAAGGCGTTTGGATGCCTGTAGGAGCAGCCGCTGGGTGTGTTTGCGGTTCCTGCGGTGGAGAAACAGCTTGGGGGGTATCTGCCTGAGGCCCTTTCTTCGACTTGCGCGGGGGTTTGACTGGTGTTGGGCGGGGTGTGTGAGGGCCTCCCAGCACTGGCAACATTGAGCTCCGATGTTGCTGCTGCCCTGGATGTTGCGTAGGCAAAGTTGCCGCCCTTTCGGTTGGACGAGAGCCTTCGGACAGTTGTTGCATATCTATCTGAGGTTGCTGCTGCCCTGGAAGTGTCCGCGGCAAACTATGTGACCCATCCGTTGGGTGAGAGCTCCGGGGTATCGGCTGTGTTATACCCTGAGGCTGCTGCTGCCCCGGACGCTGAGGAGGCAAGGTCTGTGACCGACCCATTGGGCGAGCGCTCCCGGGCACTGGCCAATCTCCCTGCTGCCCCGGAAGTTGGCGAGGCAAAGTCGCCCCTCTTGAAGGTGGACGGGAGCTCCCACGCAGTTGTTGCATCATGCTTAGATGCGGCTGCCAGCCTGGAAATGCACGAGGCAAACTCGCCGACCGCTCAGGCAAGCGAGGAGCTGGGGAACGGGGAACGCCAGGAAGAGGGAGGGTGCCCCTGCCATCCTCAGAAGGTCCGAAGCTGGCACGGCTAGGTCTACGTTCATGGCCAAAGTGACCAGGCTCATGATGAGGCCAAGGGATATGGGAAGATAGGGGTGTCGATGGACGCCGCAGCGAAGATGAACGGCTTCTTCCCGGATATGTAGGAGTTTGTCTCCCCGTGGATTCCGATGATGTTACACTTAATGCTCTATCCAGAGCATCTTCCAGCTTCTTCCGTTCCTGTTGTACGCGTGGGAGATTATCTTGCAACCCGAGGTAAGGCACCGCAGTCTCCACACAGAGCATCTCTTCGAGAGATGTTTTCGCTCTGTCTATAGATTCTCTTGATGGGACTCCCTGTGTTTGGATAGCGACAGAGGCAAGCATTGCTCCAGCGAGTGTCTCTTCAATATGTCGTTTCACCCGCGGGATATGCTCAGGCGGACAATCTTCATGATGTGGCACGCCTGCCGCCACGACAACCCTCCGTGCAGCCAGCGCACGTGCTGCACCTAAAGTTAATCCCCTTCTACGAACACTAGTTGCTCTCAGCAGCAGAGCACTTGCTTCTTGCCTCTGGCTCCAACCACAAGCGGTGAGTCTCGGGTATTTTTCGCCAAGTTCCGCTTCCAGACGTTGTAGGGTGCCTTTCAAACGTTTGATATAATCTTCCGTACGTCCCACTTCGAGTTGTAGTTCCAAAGTCTTGGGTTGTGGCGTACCTTCCAGTTCGGCAGTTAACCTGTCGATCGTTTGTTTCGTTTCCCGTTTTTCGGTCAGAAGGCGTGAAACCCCCTCGCCCAAAGTAGTCAACATCTGCTTGGCATATTGAATCTCCCTGACCTCTTCCGCTGTAAGGCAATCTTCATCTTTTGCCGATAATGACAAATGTTCGACTTGCTTCTGATATGCGCCGAACTGTGGTGCACGTGGGCGCGGCTGCTCCGGTGCTTCCGAGCCACTTTCGTCGTCTCCCAGCGGATCGCACGGGCCAATC
>NW_013573262.1:0-1372 GCF_000499745.2 Eimeria mitis
TGCGCTGTCGCATGCGTCGGAATTTGTATACGGTTTGTTCCAGCTGGAAGGCTTTGTGCTTGTGCTGCATGAGTAGTTGCTGCTGCTGCTGCTGCAGCAGCTGCAGCAGCAGCAGCAGCTGCTGCAGCAGCCTGTGCATCTGTATGTACGCCTGTGTGTGGGGAGAAACTATCTATACCTGCATCTGTATGAGGCTCTGTCTGCTGCCACTCTGTTTTTTCTGATACAAAATTATTTAATAACAAATTCGAGTTGGCTCCACATGCTGCTGTCTCTCTTATTGTCTCCTCGCGTACAGTGCAATGCTTTGCAAAAGAAAACTCTGTCCACAACGATGCCCCGGGATCGTCTCCTCTGGGATCGTCTCCTCCACCACCAAGTGTCTCCTCAAGCGCCTCCAGCAGCCGCTGTCTCTCCTCCTGCGGCCGCTCTGCAAACTGCGTCAGCCGCACTGTCCCCTTTGAGCTGTACATACACCCCAACACAGCAGCACCCCACACGAAGAACACTACAAAAAAAACACTCAAGACAAAGACACACACGCCTGAGCCCGCAGCAGTCTCTGCATGCACAACCAGCCCCACAACAACGCCCGCCAGTAAGCAGCACCAACAAAAAAAAAGAAAAAAAAAAGGAGAGAGAGAAACAAATAAAGAAAAGACCAGTGGTCTACAATCCCTCGAAGACTTCATACAAAATATCTCAAAAAAAACAACAACAACCCCACCCCTCCTGGAGTTATAAACACACTCTTTTTATATTAACACAAAACGGAGACAACTGCATGCAACAAATACAGAAGGAGACAGTAAACATAAACTGCACCAAGCTCACGGGTCTGGGTCTCCGTGTATACATTTATTTATTTCTTCTTGGTCTTTTTCTTTTTTCGATTGAAGCTCTGCATCAGCAGAAACTCCTATAGTAACAATACCACTGTCTCCGTTGTCCCCGGGTGTGGGGTTGCTGTCTCCTGTCTCCTTTTCTGTCTCTGTCTGTCTTGACGATAAAACTCTATCCTCACCGCTCTCCCCTGACTGCGTGTGGGGTGCTGGAGACGACGGAGACACTCGATCCCCACCGGCTGTTGAGCTGTCTCCTCCGTCTCCGCTTATATTTGTATTACCCCCATGAGACTGTAAGCTCTCTACGAGGGGGCCCTTGCGCTGCTTGCTTTGCTTCTCAAGGGGCCCCTCTACTATAGGCTTTGGGGGCCCCCGGGGCCCCTCGAGGGTCTCGGTATCAGGAGAGGGCCCCGCAAGGATACACTCTGGTTGGTCTGGTGAGGAGGAGACAGTTTTACGTGGGCTTGCTGCTTCGATCTGACACGAGAGACAAATATAAACAAGGAGACAGGAGACAGTTGCTGACG
>NW_013573262.1:1472-1801 GCF_000499745.2 Eimeria mitis
CATAAACAATATAGCTATGGAGCTATCTATACAGTTATCTAGCTAGCTAGCTAGCTGGATATTTAGCTAGTTATCTCGCTAGCTATATGGCTAGCTAGCTAGCTAGCTAGCTAGCCAGCTAGTCGGGTGTTTAGCTAGTTATCTCGCCAGCTATATGGCTAGCTAGCTAGCTAGCTAGCTAGTCGGCTATTCAGCTAGTTATCTCACTAGCTATATGGCTAGCTAGCTAGCTAGCTAGCTAGTTTCTCAGTTGTGTTGTTGTGAGCCTCACCTTCACTGTGACTCTGTGTCTCGACGGCTCGAACACCAACTTGTCGAAATATTTTGAA
>NW_013573262.1:1963-2098 GCF_000499745.2 Eimeria mitis
GGACGGATACATCAACAAGTAGTTATGTTTAGGGTTTATAGTTTAGGGTTTAGGGTTTGGTAGATCAGGCTTAACAAGCAGAAGGAATGGAACGGATATAGTACAGAAATCAGGGTTTAGGGTTTAGGGTTTAGG
>NW_013573262.1:2198-2865 GCF_000499745.2 Eimeria mitis
ATACATCAACATGTAGTTATGTTTAGGGTTTGTAGTTTAGGGTTTAGGGGTTTAGGGGTTGGTAGACCAGGCTTAACAAGCAGAAGGAATGGAACGGATATAGTACAGAAATCAGGGTTTAGGGTTTAGGGTTTAGGGTTTAGGGTTTAGGGTTTGTAAGTAAGACTCACCTCGGACTTGATGAAACAGAAACTGCGAGTGGAAACTTGCGACACAGCTCTGCAGCAAACCACAGCAATAAGAAACTTCAGCCTAGGGTTTAGGGTTTAGGGTTTAGGGTTTAGGGTTTGATGCATAGATTCTAGGGTTTAGGGTTTGGTGTTTAGGGTTTAGTGTTTGGTGTTTAATGTTTAGGGTTTACTAATGTATAGAGTTTTGTTGTTTTCTTTTGTTTAGTGTTTCGCTGTTCGTTGTCTGTTGTTTAGGGTTTAGCGTTTTGTTGTCTAGGGTTTAGGGTTTAGGGTTTAGGGTTTGGGGTTTGGGGTGTACGTACCCCGCGAAGAATTCATCGAAGGTTGCGTGTTCTCTGCTGTATTTACTTCTCCCTTCCCACTTTATTCTTTTTATATAATTTTCTCGACTTGTTGTTTTTTTCATTTCTTTTTTCATCCCATAAAGAAAACTACACACGTGCTCCTCCAGCTCAGCGGGGCTACGCACAGAGCTC
>NW_013573262.1:2965-3590 GCF_000499745.2 Eimeria mitis
GTAGGTAAGACTCACCTCGGACTTGATGAAACAGAAACTGCGAGTGGAAACTTGTGACACAGCTCTGCAGCAAACCACAGCAATAAGAAACTTCAGCCTAGGGTTTAGGGTTTAGGGTTTGAGGCATAGAGTCTAGGGTCTAGGGTTTGGTGTTTAGGGTTTAGTGTTTGGTGTTTAATGTTTAGGGTTTACTAATGTATAGAGTTTTGTTGTTTTCTTTTTTTTCGTGTTTCGTTGTTTGTTGTCTGTTGTTTAGGGTTTAGCGTTTTGTTGTCTAGGGTTTAGGGTTTAGGGTTTAGGGTTTAGGGTTTGTGGTGTACGTACCCCGCGAAGAATTCATCGAAGGTAGCGTGTTCTCTGCTGTATTTACTTCTCCCTTCCCACTTTATTCTTTTTATATAATTTTCTCGACTTGTCGTTTTTTTCAGTTCTTTTTTCATCCCATAAAGAAAACTACACACGTGCTCCTCCAGCTCAGCGGGGCTACGCACAGAGCTCTGCAGGCAGTATAACATATAAATATATATTTATATTTTATTTTATTTTATTTATTTGTTTATTTATTTGTTTTGTATTTGTGGATGTGTATACTTGTATGCATACACAACATCCAGCAGCAAACACA
>NW_013573262.1:3690-4455 GCF_000499745.2 Eimeria mitis
TAACATATAAATATATATTTATATTTTATTTTATTTTATTTATTTATTTATTTATTTGTTTTGTATTTGTGGATGTGTATACTTGTATGCATACACAACATCCAGCAGCAAACACAAAAGACACCTACAGCAGCAACAGCAGCAGCAGCAGCAGCAACAGCAGCAGCAGCAGCCTCAGCAGCAGCAGCAACTGCAGCAGCAGCAGCAACAGCAGCACCAGCAGCACCAGCAGCACCATAAACAAGAGCATCATCACAAGGACCAAGAGCAGCAGCACCACCACCAGCACCAGCATCAGCAGCACCACTACCAGCATCAGCACCACCAGCATCAGCACCACCACCAGCATCAGCACCACCAGCATCAGCACCACCATCATCATCAGCAGCAGCAGCAGCAGCAGCAGCAGCATCAGCAGCATCAGCAGCAGCAGGAGCATACTTGTACAATGGTGGTGAGAGCAGCAACAGGTGGCAGTTCAGTGACAGCAGCAGTAGCAACATATCCATCCATTTGTGTAGATCGTAGCTGATCAAAGAAGGGGGCCCTTATTATATCTCCTATCGATGCATACACCACAGACTCTAATACATCTGGGGGCCCCCCAGATAAATATAAAGAAACATATGCACTGTTCACGTCCCCAGATATAGGGCTACGCAGAGACACCTCCACGTCTCGAGTCAGAGACAGAGTCTGCATACACACACACACATTTATACTTTTTTATCTTTTATATATAATATATATATATATATATATATA
>NW_013573263.1:0-301 GCF_000499745.2 Eimeria mitis
CTGCATCAGTAGCTGCAGCAGCAGCAGTAGCAACAGCAGCAGCAGTAGCGGTAGCAGTAGCAGCAGCAGCAGCGCAGCGCCGCACAGACAGCAAACGAAGTAAAACAAATTGAAGAGGCACGCAGCCCTCTAGTTGTCCGCTGATGTTTGAAATAACAAGCATGCACGCATGCATGCATGCATGCATGCATCTATGCATGCACGCATGCATGCATGCATGCATGCATACAGACACAGGAGCTATGACTGCTCGGCCAGCTGTGCCTAGCAGCAGTGCAAACGCGAGGAAACGCGTTTCGTT
>NW_013573263.1:401-644 GCF_000499745.2 Eimeria mitis
ACACACACAGGAGCTATGACTGCTCGGCCAGCTGTGCCTAGCAGCAGTGCAAACGCGAGGAAACGCGTTTCGTTAGTTTTTGTTGATCTATGATTCCCTGCGAGGGTTTAGGTTTTAGGGTTTAGGGTTTAGGGTTTAGCGTCTAGTGCGCCAGCTGGGCGTTCATACAGTCCAGCCGGGCGTGGAGTGTATCGACAGCTCTGTGTACAGCCAAACTCATTTTTATTTTTTTGATTTCCTCCG
>NW_013573263.1:744-1046 GCF_000499745.2 Eimeria mitis
TCTTTTAGCTGAATTCCCGCTCCCAACTAATTCTACAATTCCCGGCTGCCTCGATTTCCAATCAAATACAAACGCCAGCAGCAGCAGCTGCAGCAGCAGATGCTGCAGCAGCTGTATCGGCAGCTGCATCAGTAGCTGCAGCAGCAGCAGTAGCAACAGCAGCAGCAGTAGCGGTAGCAGTAGCAGCAGCAGCGGCGCAGCGCCGCACAGACAGCAAACGAAGTAAAACAAATTGAAGAGGCGCGCAGCCCTCTATTCGTCCGCTGATGTTTGAAATAACAAGCATGCACGCATGCATGCAT
>NW_013573263.1:1146-1464 GCF_000499745.2 Eimeria mitis
GACACACAAACATACAAACACACTCACACACCAGCAACAGCAGCAGCAACAGCAGCAGCAACTGCAGCGATAGGAGCAGCAGCAGCAACAGCAGCGACAGGAGCAGCAACAGAAGCAGCAGCCAAAGCACGTCCTACAGCTACATAAACAGAAAGAAAGCAGCAGTAGCACTTGCAGTAGCAGTTGCAGCAGCGACAAAAACGAGCAACCACAACAACAGCAGCAGCAACAGCAGCAGCAGCAGCAGTAGCAGCAGCAGCAGCGGACCTCTGTTTGCGTGCATGCGGGCCTGATGGAGGGCCTCTAGGTTACTGGCAA
>NW_013573263.1:1564-2520 GCF_000499745.2 Eimeria mitis
TGAGGGTTTAGGTTTTAGGGTTTAGGGTTTAGGGTTTAGGGTTTAGGGTCTAGTGCGCCAGCTGGGCGTTCATACAGTCGAGCCGGGCGTGGAGTGTATCGACAGCTCTGTGTACAGCCAAACTCATTTTTATTTTTTTGATTTCCTCCGCCGTCTCTCGACGCGCGGCCCCCTTCAGGCGATCCATACACTCCACAGCAGACGAAAGATCAGCTGTACACACATGTACACACAAACACACAAACACACTCACACACCAGCAACAGCAGCAGCAACAGCAGCAGCAACAGCAGCAGCAACAGCAGCGATAGGAGCAGCAACAGAAGCAGCAGCCAAAGCACGTCCTACAGCTACATAAACAGAAGGAAGGCAGCAGTAGCACTTGCAGTAGCAGTTGCAGCACCGCCAAAGCGAGCAACCACAACAACAGCAGCAGCAACAGCAGCAACAGCAGCAGCAGCAGCAGCAGCGGACCTCTGTTTGCGTGCATGCGGGCCTGATGGAGGGCCTCTAGGTTACTGGCAACGACTTGTAGCTGGGGCTGTTTTGTTTGAACTTCGCTGCCGAGAGAAGAGTAGAAAGGAGGCGGAGACGGCAACACAGTATACAACGAACCCAAAACAAAACCAAGCAAATGAGAGAGGACCCCAGACCCCTCCGAGACAAACGCGGCTCGAGCGCTGCGGTTGACGGCGGTCTGCAGCTGAGCCTGAATAAATAAATAAAAAAAAAAAAAGAAGAGAAACGGCTTGGATACGGCAACGAAAATACCAAAATATTATAATAATAATATATTATGACGAGGGTTGTAACGATGCTGGTAGTAAACCAAAACAAGGAAAAATTAAAAAAAATAAAAATAATAAATTAAAATAAAAAAGATAACAGTGTATTATAAAATAAAAAGAAAACGCACAAGAGCCGCCGCGGGGGTGGCAACGGGGTGTATCTCCAGC
>NW_013573263.1:2620-3178 GCF_000499745.2 Eimeria mitis
ATTGTTGTAATGATGCTGGTAGTAAACCAAAACGAGGAAAATTAATAAAAATAAAAATAATATATTAAAATAAAAAAGATAATAGTGTATTATAAAATAAAAAGAAAACGCACAAGAGCCGCCGCGGGGGTGGCAACGGGGTGTATCTCCAGCTCGGGGAGAAGGGGCCTCAAGGACGCGACGACGGACGCTATAACGGGGTCTTCTTCTGCTGTCTGATGAGGTAAAGAGAAAGAAAAAACAAATAAAAAACACACAAATAAATAAAAAGAAGAAATAGAAAAAAAAAATATATGGGTTTACAGTGCGTGCACCTCATCCAGGTGTACGTACACCGCAATAGAGAAAGGAATAATAAGCGACGACAACAGCAAATAAAGATAGAATAGCAACGCAAACCAAACGCCCCAACACACAAGCATAACTAAACCCTAAACCCCAGACCCTAAACCCTAAACCCTAAACCCTAAAAAAAAAGAAACAACACACTAAACCCTAAACCCTAGAAAACACACCTCCTCCAGCTCCCTGAACGCCTCCCCAACCGGCAGCTGTCTA
>NW_013573263.1:3218-4543 GCF_000499745.2 Eimeria mitis
GAGCACAGCGCAGTTCAGGCGGCTCACCAGACCCCCAAATGCCTGTAGACACCACAAACCCTAAACCCTAAACCCTAAACCCTAGACCCTAGACCCGAAAGCCTGAACGACAACATTAAAAGGGAGAACAAGGGGAAAGCCAACGAGGGTTTAGGGTTTAGGGTTTAGGGTTTAGGGTTTACCTGTTGCATGTCGTCTACCCTCTCCTCGAGGAGCAGCATCTTCTGTTCGTTGTCAGCCGCCCACTCCTTCATTTGCTGCTGCTTTTCAAACAACTCCCAGCTCCGTGTCTCCACCAACGACACAGCCGCCTTCGCCTGCGGTGTACATACACCCCAAACCCTAAACCCTAAACCCTAAACCCTAAACCCCAAACCCTAAACCCTAAACACTAGTCGGAGAAAGAACGGAGACGCAGGTCTGGCTACTTCTGGGCAGCTCCCGAAACAGGCCGCCAGAACCCTAAACCCTAAACCCTAAACTCTAAACCCTAAACCCTAAACCCTAAACCCTAAACCCTAGTAAGTCGTTTACCTGGGCCTCCAGTGCTTCTTTTGCTTCTTCTCGCAGCTGTGCAACACACAGACAGCAGAACAAAAATAAGGTACAGACCCCCAAAATAAATAACTAAATAAATAAATATATAAATATATATAAATATTTAAATGTTATACAGATACAAATAAATAAATACATAGTTGGTATAAACATAAAAAGATATAAGATAAACAAAGACAGAAAAAGGCAAACAAAAACAAACAAAAACAAAAAAACAAACAAAGAAAAAGAAGGAGAAACGAAGGGAAAGAGAGCGAAACGAAGAAGAGATAGAAACAAAACAACCCGATAAAAAAACAAAAGACAAACGAAGACAAAGACAAGCAAGAAGAAATAAATAAACTCTGTGGGGTATTCAGACCTTATGTGTTATCTCTCTCTGCATATCGGCGATCTGTTTTTCTGTTTCTTTTTCTTTTTTCTCGGCCTCCGCCATCAACCCCTTTAAACACGCATCCTGACGCAGCACGCGTGCATGCAGCTCCTCACGAGAAAGCCCCAACAGTGCGTCGCCGTCGAACCCTGAAGCACCACATAACACTGCATGCATGCACCATACACTCATGCATGCATGCATGCATGCACCATACACACATGCATGCATGCACCATACACGCATGCATGCATGCCTGCATGCACCATACTCACATGCATGCATGCATAAATGCATGCATGCATGCAGCATACATTCACGCGTGCATGCAGCATACACTCACGCATGCATGCAGCTGCATTGGCTGCAGCATAGGACAGCATGCAGGCAACAG
>NW_013573264.1:0-2901 GCF_000499745.2 Eimeria mitis
TCCTGTTCGGTCTGTGCGTGAGGAAGAGTTAGCAGCCAGCGGGAGTGGCGTTTGCCCACAGGTTGAGCTGGGGATCATCCGTAGCTCCCCCCTGTCCCACAAATACTACGTCCTGGTTCTTTGTTCGATTGCCAGGACGTACGCGACGCAATACGACCTCGTCACAGCGCTTATCGGAGTGACACAAGCACAGCCACAAACCGTGACGAATGTAAACCATATCCGCGATCGAAAATGCAGGCCACATGCGACGCGATACACCAGATGTAGAGGCCGACCATGGCTACGAATACCGACAGTATCGAGAAGGTGCTGGTATTCCCAAATGCCCTACATATGAGGTGGCTAATCTTCACCTGCAAGGACGTTTCGGCACAAGAGCGTGTAGGGGCAACTGCCTGCAGTCACCAAATACTTGCTACTGCTGTAGGCGATTGGGTCGCCGCATTCAACGCACTGCCTGCGGATCCAGTTTGTACGAGTCTGCTCACCATTCTTCACAAACAGGCAAGCAAACAAGGATTTCAATTACATAGGCAGCACACAATCAAAGGTCCAGTCGCGTGTCGGCTGCTGATGCTGGCAGCGTGGGCAGATTTGTATAGATGTTTACTAACCCTGAATACTCGATTGCGAAATTGTCCTCACGACGAGTCACATCAACAGCGACATAAAGAAGACAGTCGTTTGACGCTTGTATGGAAAGTGCAAATGGAGACAAGATCAGCAGCAGAGAGAAGTGCCCAGATGCAGCTGCTAGGCGNGAAGGTGGTCCAAGGAACGCACTTCCTGTGCATTCCAGTGTTGTGTAGCGTGTGTATCCCGCCGCTGGGTATTCATGCGCGGGCGCAGGAAAGCAAAATATGGGGCGCCCAGCACCCAATGGAGCCTCTGCAAAGGCTCACAGCCTTTGCAGGCGGAGGTCGCTCATGGAAGTGGCGTATGTCTGTCTATGGGAATTCACTGAGCATAAGGGGGGAGGGTACGAACCCACACCACAGGAACACTGACCTGGGCATGCAGAGTAGCGCTGACAAGAAAAATTAGGTGCTGCTATCCGGCGCTCACGGCGCGAATAAACACATGCTAGACATGAAATCGACGACGATAGGCATGCATACAATAATAAGCTTACCTCAAGTCGCCTCCTAGGGTTGTCATGAGCCTACACTGCCCGGATCTATCGATCCCGCAAAACTGGTGCTGTGCATTCTGAAGTCCCCACCACCCCCTTACCGCCGTTTCACATATTTGATGGATGCCAGGATTACTACACCAGCAAATTCTGCTGCCTCCCGCAAACCTCCGTGGACCTTGTCTTGAGTGTATAGGGAGTGTCTTTGCTGTGCAATTCGGCAACTGCGTGTGCGTATTGCCAAGCCTAACACAGTAGTGAAGCGCAGCAATTTGTGCTAAGGAAGCTGTATAAGGACGACACGTGGAAATTGCTGACGAAAAAAGGAGTCAAACGAGTCACGCCTGTCACAAATGAAAAGTCCTAAGCAAGGACGAGCAGCCAGGGCTAGCGATGGCAACGATTGGACCTCCAGGAAAATCTACGAGCATAAACCGCCTACATTGAAGCTGCCCGTGTGATGATTCCTCAAGGGTGCGGCTCGCTGCGATTAACTCACTTCCTGTATACTCCAAAGCCCCCAAGAGTATCTCAGACATGGAGTGCCAGAATGTCGGAGAGAGGAAAAATAGCTGCGGACCAAAAACCCAGCCGCCTGTGTAACCGGATACAGGCAAAGGGTTTTCTGAGTGGGAACACTGCGGAAACCGGAAAGACGTTTTAGATGCAACGGAAAGGAGAACTCTCTCGAATCCAAAAAGAGGCAAAGAAATGATACATCAGGTGTTCTATCACTATGTTCTAGTTCTTAGCGCAGTCCCCCAGGCGTACATTGAACATGGGGCAGTGCGAGCTCATATCACAGATTGTCGGAGTGACTCAAGCAGTAAAATCTAACGTTGAGAAATGAAACAATATCAACAATGCAAAACACAGGCTACGTGAGAAGCATTATACACTAAATATAGAAGTGCTTCATCAGTTCTGGTGGTGGCAATAGAATATGTCCAAACATTCTGCCGGCAACCTGCCTAAATCTTCACCGGTCAATCTTCACCAGTAAAGACGTCCCTGCACGAGAGCGCGGAGGCACAATTGTCTGCGCTCACTAAACGCTTGCTAATGCTGTCACCGACCCGTTCACTACATTCAACACACCTCCTGGAGATAAACGATACGAACGGTTGCCCAGTATGGCGTAAAAAAGCTAAACAAACCACAAAGCCAATCACATTACATTGGAAGTACGAAATCAAATGGGCACGCGCGCGCGTCGGCCGCTGATGCAGGCAGTGTCGACAGATTTGCATATATTGACAAACGATGGATACATTATTCTCACAGGTGCTCCGTCACAGCAAAGAGAGATGCCTGGCGCTTGCAAACAAACAGCAAACAAAGAACGGGATGGCAGCCGAACCAAGACAGACACAGTTGGTATGCGTTGAACAAACACCCGCATGTTGCTACGTAACACTACTGGTTAGGGCTGAGTATCATCAATGCCGGGCACTATACATAAAAGCTACTAGGACGCACCCTTGCAGGAAATCAAACGTATCGAAGATCCGCACTTGCTGGGTATCCCAGAGTCTTTCCGAACATGAACAGCAATGCACCACCTACTTGCATACGAAGAGGAAAGCAAATATGGGACGATTAGCAGCCACTGAAACCTGCCAAATGGCTCAATGTCATTGCAGGCGGACATTTTTCAGGGAAATGCCATCTTCTCTTGTGTGCCGATGGACTGAGCACGAGGGCGAAGCCTAGCGAGACACACAGACCCAGCGCCACACAGACCCGGGGAAAAGAGTAGTACACAA
>NW_013573264.1:2968-4093 GCF_000499745.2 Eimeria mitis
CCTGCTTCACATATTTGAAGCAAGTCACGAGCAGCGCGCACGCAAATTCTGCTGCCTAAAGCAAAGCCGGCTCTCCCAGCTCTTGAATGTGTGGTAACCATCAACTGCGGGTGCGTATTTTCCAGCCTAATATAGTGGGTAAGCCCATGAAGGTGTGGTGAAGAAACTGCATAATGACTGTAGATGGCAAGCGCCCACCAAACAGGAGTCGCACGAGTCGGGCCATCACAAATGGAAAGTCTTAAGCAAGGTTGAACAGCCACAAATATCGACGCTGCTCATTGGACCTCAAGACAAGCCTGCGACCATTTACCGAGTGTTTCAAAACTACGCGTGATAATTTCTCAAGGTTTCCACTCGCCCCGCCAGTCATACTTTCTGGATACTCCAAAGTCCACCAGGGTACATCAACCCTCGAATGCTACCGGGTCAGAAAGCGGCAAAATACATGCAAACCAAACTGATGGCGGCGTGTGCAACAGAGTTCGAAATAGAGGGGGTTGTTTGAGCGAGAATACTGAGGAGAGCGGCAAGCATTTTCAGACCCAATAGGATACAAAAATATCTTGGGGCCAAAGGAATGATCTCTCAGGTGCTGCAGCGGAGAGACGCGAGCCCCAAAACACACGATCAACAGTTGCCATGAACTAATCGAGAAGCGACTGCGGTTGATAGGGCATATAGCCACAGAACTTCGTGGTATCCAGTATTAGGCAGGACGCGACGACAGACAGCGGCTCAGGGAAGCCACGTAGCAGTCACACATTGCCTTCAATTTCTGCGCGCTCAATCGTTTGGTGCAGAGGACGGCGAATGCAACGCACACGCTGTGCATTGTAAGCAGGCCAGCACTTTGAACCAGAGCTCTGCACCCGACATGAAGACTCAAGGCGATGCAAGGCATGCGCCTGACCAAACGGAATGCGCGGACATATGCAGAAGGGCTCCTTTGCAGCTTCGACGCAAATGCTGTCGGAACCTCTGTCCAGGTGCAAACCAACCCGCCAAAGCCTTCTACTCCAAAAAGCAACAGCGCTGGCGCCGCCTCAAGCAGTCTAGCGTAGACAGTGTGCGGCAAGCACCAGCCACCAAGGCATCTCGCAGCAGCCCAGACGTTGCGTTGCA
>NW_013573265.1:0-1524 GCF_000499745.2 Eimeria mitis
ATAGGCGTAATACTTAATAGCAGCAGACAAAGAACAAACAGATTTTTTTATTTCTTTTTCTGTATTTAAATATAAAATTAAAATAAAATAAAATAAATAAAATAAATAAAATAAAAATAAAAAGAAATAAAAAAGAAACAACAAACAAAAGAAGAAAAAGAAAACGCAATAAACAGAAAAAAAGAAAACAAAAAAGCGAAAAATAAAACAAAACAAAAGAAAATAAACCAAAAAATTAAAAAAATTAAAATAAATAAAATAAAAATGAAATAAAATGAAATATAATAAAATAAAATAAAGTAAAAGATAATAAAATGAAATAAAATAAAATAAAATAAAATAAAATAAAATAAAATAAAATAAAATAAAATAAAATACAATAAAAACAAAATAAAGAGTTTACGGTTAAGGCCTTGGACTGTAGCGATAAGCAAATCAGCTGAAAACAAAATTAATAAATAAATAAATAAATAAATTAATAAATAAATAAATAAATAAATTAATAAATAAATAAATTAATAAATAAATTAATAAATTAATATATAAACAAATAAATAAGTTAATAAATAAACAAGTAAATAAATAAATAAATTAATGAAATAAGTAAATTAATTAATTAATTTATTTATTTAACAGATAAACAAATAGTTAAATAATTAAATAAATTAATTTATTTATTTATTTATTTATGAGATATAATAATAATAATTTATTTATTTTATTTAATTTATTTAATTTACTTAATTTATTTAATTTATTTAATTTATTTAATTTCTTTATTTTTATTTTTGTTTACCTGCGTGTTCATAAGAGGAAGAAAAACAGACAGAAATTTGCATTCTGATGAACAAAAAAAAAATAAAAAAAAATAAATTTTTGTTTTTTTTTTTTAATTTTATTTATTATTTTATCTTTATTTATATAAATAGAAAATATATATTATACAGAAACTTATTTTATTTTTATTTTTGCTTTTGTTTTTTTTTATTTATTTTTTTGTCTTTATACAAAACAAACAACATAATTAACACAGTTAAATTAAATAAAAGAATATAAAATAAAATAAAATAAAACAAAATAAAATAAAATAAAATAAAATAAAATAAAATAAAACAAAACAAAACAAAACAAAACAAAGCAAAATAAAATAAAATAAAACAAAACAAAATAATTTAATTTAAAAAGAATACCTCTTTATGTTGTTTATCCAAGCCAGAAGAGAAAAAAAAGAAAAAGAAAAAGAAAAAGAAAAAGAAAAAGAAAAAGACAAAGACACCACCAGCAGCAGACATCGCTTTGTGTGTAGCTGAATGAACCAATATCATTTGTTTGTTTTTTATTTGTTTTTATTTATTTATTATTTTTGTTTGTTTACTCGTTTATTTATTTATTTATTTATTTATGTGTTTGTTTGCTTGTTTTTTATTTATTTGTTTATTTATTTGTTCATTTTTGTGTTTATTTATTTATTTATTTTTATTTTTTTGTTTTTCTGTCTGCTTGTTTAATTGTTAATTTACTTTT
>NW_013573265.1:4108-4273 GCF_000499745.2 Eimeria mitis
GCTGCATGCATTCTTTGCTTACTTTTGTCTCCGCCGCACTAAACGAAATAAATTGAAATTTATTTAATTTTTTTAAATTTATAAAATGATAATTATTAACAAACAAAAAAGAACAAGTTCTCCCCGCTCTTAACCTAAAAAATATATTTAATTAAATTATATATA
>NW_013573266.1:0-684 GCF_000499745.2 Eimeria mitis
AATAAAAGACAAAAACGCGTCTCTGTTGGTTTGTCTGCTGTATGTACACCACAGAGCAGCAGCAGCTGCAAACACAACTCCAAACGAATCACATCACTGCAGCATGAAGAGCAGCAGGATGATCATCAGCAGCAGCAGCAGCAGCAACAGCAGCAGCTGCTGCTGCAGCAACAGCAGCAGCAGCAAGTTGTTTACTGCTACTGGACGTGTAGCTGCTGCTGTTCATTTTGCTGCTGCAGTGTATGAGCAGCAGCAGCAGCAGCAGGAGACTCTTCTGCTGCTGCTGCAGTTGCATCAGCAGCATTCTCTACAGCAGTTTCTCCTGCATCTGCTGCTGCAGCATCTGCTGCTGCTGCTGCTGCTGCTGCTGCTGCGGTGTGGGGTGTTGCTGGCGACGACGCAGACACAGCAGCAAACTCTTTTGTCTCTCCCGTTGCAGGTGAGAAGACAGAGAAAAGGAGACAGTTGTTTTCGCTTTTTATTGTTACTATATCTGTCTCCTTTATCTCCTGCTGCAGCAGCAACTCAGCTGTCTTTGTCTCTACCTGCTGCTGCAGCAAACGCTTCAGGGGACGAGCACCCAACGCCACGTCGTAGCTGCAACAACATAAATTTATTTACACACAAAAAAAAAAAATAAAAATTAATATATAAATATTTTTGTTTTTTTTTTTTTTTTTTTTT
>NW_013573266.1:706-1119 GCF_000499745.2 Eimeria mitis
CACAGAGAAAGTGCACACAAAAGGAGAGAAAAAAATATATAAAATAAAATAAATTAAAATAAAATAAAATAAAATAAAATATATAATAATACACAAACCTACACAAAAATAAGACAAATAAACCAAAACAAATAAAACAAATAAAACAACCAAACTAAGACAAATAAACAAAACAAATAAAACAAACAAATAAATAAATAAATAAAACAAATAAACAAAACAAACAAATAAATAAATATATAAAAAAACAAAACAAAATAAATAAATAAATAAATAAATATTATATTACCCTGTATCAACAAGATGCTGAAGAGCAGAATCCTGAAATTTAATTTTTATATTTCACATAAAAAAAAAAAAAAAAAAAAAAAAAAAAAAAAAAAAAAAAAAAAAAAAAAAAAAAAAAAAAAAAA
>NW_013573266.1:1219-1474 GCF_000499745.2 Eimeria mitis
AAAACAACCAAACTAAGACAAATAAACAAACAAACAAATAAATAAATAAATAAATAAAATAAATAAATAAATAAATAAATAAAGTATTATATTACCCTGTATCAGCAAGATGCTGAAGAGCAGAATCCTGAAATTTAATTTTTATATTTTTTGCTGCGAGGCGATCAGCCAATGCACTGAGCTCCAACCGCACAATTTCTTTTATCTCTGTTATAAAAAAAAAAAAAAAAAAAAAAAAAAAAAAAAAAAAAAAAA
>NW_013573266.1:1492-2193 GCF_000499745.2 Eimeria mitis
TATTTATTTGTTTGTTTGTTTTGTTTATTTTGTTTTATTTATTTATTTATTTGTTTATTTTGTTTATTTTGTTTGTTTGCTTTATACGTATTATAAATATATACAAGTATATATATATATTTACATTTATATGTATTTGCCGATGATATGTGTAAACCCTAAACCCCAAACCCTAAACCCTAAACCCTAAACCCTAAACCCTAAACCCTAAACCCTCACGTTGTTTGCTCAGAGTATCAAAAACAATAAACTCATCGATGCGATTATAAAATTCAGGCCGCAGGGTTTCTCTAACTGTCTGCATTACTTTTCTGTATACACACAAACCCTAAACCCTAAACCCTAAACCCTAAACCCTAAACCCTAAACCCTAAAACCCTAAAACCCTTAAAAAAAGCAAAAAAAAAGCAGAACTAGCGGCAAAAAGTAGATAAAAAGCAGCACAACAAAAGGAACAACAAGAACAAAAAAAAACAACAAAAAAAAACAAACAAAAAACAAAAAAAAAAGAAAAAAAAAAACTTTTTTATACGGCCTCAGATTCGCCTTTGCTGCGCCATCGCTGCACACACAAATGCAGCACCGCTCACCCCAGAAGGGGTCTTCGTCTCTCCTCATTGGCATTATATAAATATTTATATTTATATTTATATATATATATATATATATATATATATATATATATATATATATATATATAT
>NW_013573266.1:2214-2781 GCF_000499745.2 Eimeria mitis
GAAAGAGAGAAACCATATTTATCTGCATGTATGTGTGTATATACAAATAAATAAAAAAAAATAAATCAACAAGTAAATAAAATGAAAAAAAAATAAATAAACAAACAAATAAAACAAAGGAACAAATAAATAAAATAAATAAAATAAATAAATAAAATAAATAAATAAATAAATATAAACCTACTGCTGAGCTAGACTAAGTTTATGTTTATCTTCTGCTGCAGCAGCAGCAACAAGAGCATCAGCAGCAATATTAGATGTAAATAAAAAAAACAAAATCTATCTTTAATAAACCAAAAAAACAAAAAACAAAAAAAAACAAAAAACAAAAAAAAACAAAAACATAAACAAATAAATATAAACCTACTGCTGAGCTAGACTAAGTTTATGTTTATCTTCTGCTGCAGCAGCAGCAGCAGCACTCTGCTGCTGCAGCAGCAACAAGAGCATCAGCAGCAATGTTAGATGTAAATATAACAACACAGTTTCTATCTTTTATAAACCAAAAAAACAAAAAAAAAAAAAACAAAAACCAAAAAAAAAAAACCAACAAAATAAATAAATAAA
>NW_013573266.1:3048-3199 GCF_000499745.2 Eimeria mitis
AAGTTTATTAGGTTTCCCCGGCTGTCTTCGAGCCGTCCCTCATCAAGCAGCTGCAGCAGCACATTCAGCACCTCCGGGTGGGCTTTCTCTCTGTATACACACACATATAAAATATATTTATATTTATATATATATATATATATATATATAT
>NW_013573266.1:3299-4271 GCF_000499745.2 Eimeria mitis
GCAGTTTCTAAAGTTTATTAAGTTTCCCCGGCTGTCTTCGAGCCGTCCCTCATCAAGCAGCTGCAGCAGCACATTCAGCACCTCCGGGTGCGCTTTCTCTCTGTATACACACACATATAAAATATATTTATATTTATATATATATATATATATTTATATATATATATATATATATATATATATATAAGGGTCTAGGGGTTTTAAAGGGTTTAGGGTTTAGGGGTTAGAAAGGGTTTAGGGTTTAGGGTTTAGGGTTCGTGAGGGTTTAGGGTTTAGGGTTTACACTTCGTCAAAAACAATAAGAGAGTAGGGTTTTTTTCTAACAGCATCAGTTAGCTGGCCCCTATGAGTTTAAAATAAAGCGTGTAGTGTATACTGAGGGTTTAGGGTTTACTGAGGGTTTAGGGTTTAGGGTTTAGTGAGGGTTTAGGGTTTACACTTCGTCAAAAACAATAAGAGAGTAGGGTTTTTTTCTAACAGCATCAGTTAGCTGGTCCCAAAGAGTTTAAAATAAAGCGTGTAGTGTATACTGAGGGTTTAGGGTTTAGTGAGGGTTTAGGGTTTACTGAGGGTTTAGGGTTTAGGGTTTAGTGAGGGTTTAGGGTTTACACTTCATCAAAAACAATAAGCGAGTATGGTTTTTTTCTAACAGCATCAGTTAGCTGGCCCCTAAGGGTTTAATTAAAATAAAGCGTGTAGGGTTTACTGAGGGTTTAGGGTTTAGGGTTTAGTGAGGGTTTAGGGTTTAGGGTTTAGGGTTTACACTTCGTCAAAAACAATAAGAGAGTAGGGTTTTTTTCTAACAGCATCAGTTAGCTGGCCCCTCACGTTTTAATTAAAATAAAGCGTGTAGGGTTTACTGAGGGTTTAGGGTTTAGGGTTTTGTGAGGGTTTAGGGTTTAGGGTTTACACTTCGTCAAAAACAATAAGAGAGTAGGGTTTTTTTCTAACAGCATCAGTTAGCTGGCCCCT
>NW_013573267.1:0-2517 GCF_000499745.2 Eimeria mitis
ACAGCACAGATGCCAGCGCAGATTCGTCGTAGAGGTGGAGTAGTGCACAAATAGACTACGGCTGTCTTTTTCGTGGCTGTGGCGTCTAAAAAAATCAACCTACAGTCTGAGGATGCCAGCGCCATTCCCGAAACCTCGTACGCGATCGCAGATGCACCATAGCGGTACTAATTCGATATGTGAATGAAAGAAACTTTATATCGATGACTCACCCTTCCCATGCATACCTGAACTGCAACCCAAACAGGTATCCACAAATAAATCCCTCATGAGAAAACGTCCCATTAGTCTGCTCCTAACATGGAGAGCGCTGCGGCACAGAAAACGTTTATAAGACCATGGTAGCGGATGCACTGTCTTTCTGTAGTCTTCAGCGCGCGGGAACATATTGCTTCACAGGACGTAGTCTTAGAATAAGTTTACAATCATTTACCAGTCGTTAAAAGCAAATATCACATATAACGACAGATTCGCGATTATGCCTGGCATGTTATGATGATTCAAACGCTGCTACAAAACTCCAGTTACAAGTACGGCCTGCCAGCCACAGTTTATGCTGTATTCGCCGATGTAGCCACGGTGTCCGAGTCTAAGAATGCACTTGCCCTACTATGCCTACCCGCATAGAACTGTTTTCACTCCTTGCACAGAGGAAAGCATTAGCACCAAAGACCCGCAGGAGCTGCACTGGAAGACCCGCTTGGTGAGCCCTTGAAAGCATCGCCTCTTCTTAAAAGCAGGTGACGAGTGCCGCCATAAAGTGTCAGATATCAAAGGTGTAGCAATGTTATTTACCACGTCTCATTTTTCTCGCAAACACACGCCTAAGAACACGCAATCTGAACCTCACAAACTCTCCTTCCTATAAATCTCGTGCGAAATTCAACCACACGCCGCAAACGTACAGGCTTTGGGAACCTCAATCACTCACGGCAGATCCTCATGAACCAACGCAGGTCTGGATAATACAATGACGCTCTGGACTTGCCCCACTCTGCGGGAAATGGGCTTTCACAACCATTCGACGAAGAACGCTGCGGCGTTTATGGCGTATTGCTCAACGTATCGTGGTAGACTAAGAACCAAGTTCCAGCCTATGATAACTAATTTAATGTCCTTGCGCTTACAGTATATGCGCGACTCGCCGAAGCGGCTGGTCTGCATGATGGACGCATCTCCCGTGCCAAACCAGAAAGCGACAGTCGTTGACACCACGCGTGCGACCAATTAGAGAGGAGAGCAGCTACAGTCTAATTAGCAGTATGCGCCTGCTTGTTCATAACATGTGACGTAAGCAAAGCATGTGGCAATGCCCGCTGCTGTCACAGACAGCCTGCAAATATGCACCACCAACATTTGCATCGATGTAGGCAAACTGGTGTGCGGATTCACTAGCGCCTGACCTAGAGATACGAGTAACGCCTTGCTAATAGAATTGGGCCTGCTTATGGTGAAAAGCACGTATAGAGCCTCACACGCGGCAGAACAAAGCATGGCTATTCAGTCCAATGCACTAGCGCAGTGGCTGCGAGCCTGGGAAGCACAAGCCATCGCTTATAGCACGCAAACTAAACCACCGCGTTTCTTCCACTCACAGTTCATCCAAGACGCTCAAAAGCATGGTGTTACCGCACCATCCTACACGGAACACCAAAGCACGGAAATGCTGCACGGGAACCGTCGAAGATACATTCAGAAAGACAAGTGCAGATGCACCAAACACCCCGACAGTCCGCATAGTGTTGCAAGTGTCCCACCATACCACTGCTGGTCAGCACAAATGAATGCGCCACGTCATGGGCCAAAACGCCGTTTCCTTAGAGCACACCTAGCGTTGTTCTGCTGCTACGTAAACCCACTTTCTGGACGTGCAGTATTCAGCACTCTTTGCCGTCCAAGAGCAATGTTGACTAGTAACAGAGACACCCAAGCGCCACCAAGGTGCAGACAGCTCTGCAAAAAAACAGCGAGGTAGTTTCGTCATGCATCCGACTCAAAACGACTCCAAACTAGTGCCAAAAATGAAAGGCTAAACAATGTTTTTCGTCGCAAAACACCGGTCCAGGGGGCGCGAGTCTTTGAACCATGCGCCCTTGCTACTTACCGCACGAATGCTGAACCACCGGGCTCCTTCCACTCGCAATGCATCCAAGCTACTCCAAACAGCAAGCTATACTAGAGCGCAGGTGGCAGATCGCATGTCGTCGAGAATGCATAAGAACAACCGACGATATATGCACCCAGATACTTGGCAGTGCAGCAGGCAGCTGGACGCTCCACTCATTACTGCAAATGCCCCTACACAGCAATGCAGGTCAGCACGAACTAACCATGCACCTAGACATGAGGCTAAACACAGTTTCCTGGGCGCAGAAGCATCGTTGTTCCTCCGTAACAAAAGCTCACTCGCTGCAAGTGGAAAACGCACTTCCATTTGCCCCTCAAGAAGGATGATGGCTCACAACACAGGCACCCAAGTGACACCTAGGCGCATCACTGTGCAAAAGCAACGAGATA
>NW_013573267.1:2617-4178 GCF_000499745.2 Eimeria mitis
AATCGCAGAAGCATCGTTGTTCCTCCGTAACAAAAGCTCACTCGCTGCAAGTGGAAAACGAACTTCCATTTGCCCCTCAGGATGATGGCTCACAACACAGGCACCCAAGTGACACCTAGGCGCATCACTGTGCAAAAGCAACGAGATAGTACTGTTACGCATGAGACTCAAAGCCTGTCTGGGCTCGCTACACCTACGAAAAAGATATCTGATTTCGATAAACGGAAGAAGCGACGTTGCATGGTGGAAAACATCAAGGCCATCTCAACTCAAACTGTCCATATTTGCCGCGAACTGCACAGGGAGGACGTGCTCGTCCACAGCGCTCCCACAGTACCTCGCTTACCTGTACCGGTCATTCCGCAGTTGGCACTACCACCGCATGTTTCACGCCATGCAGTACGACTCCAAATGCTTCACGTATTCGCTCAGAAGTACTTTACACGGAAGAGGTGACCATGGAGATGATTTGGGTTTCCTTGTTGTTCCATCATTCTTTGATGCCGCTGCGTTGTGCTCCGACAGCAGCAGAACAGATTCGCCCCCTATTAGTCCGGAAAGCATGCCAAAAGGCGTCAAGCGTGCCACGCTATCAACTCAGCACACCAGTGGGGTGGCCATGAGTCTGCCAAGCAGTCACCATTGCTTACAGCACCACAACGCTCAGAAGCAGAATGCTATGATGCCATCCTACACGGCACGCCCAAAGTTCGACCAAATGCACAGGAATCATCAAAGATACATCCGCAAAACAGGTGGTGCTGCACTAAACAACTTGAAACTTCAAGCACTGCCAAGAATGCCATTTCACCGCGCCTCAAGTCAGTACCAACTAGTCATGCACCCAGACCTGTGCCTACACGCAGTTTATGGCGCGAAGCAGCGTTGTTACGCTGCAGCGCGGACGCTATCCCTGCAAGTGCAAGGTGAATTCCAATGTGCACTCTGAGACTTGTCCTAAAGCGTAGCAAAGACACCAAAGCGACCGTGGAGCATGACCCTCTGCCACGGCAACGAGGTTATGCCATCCTGCATGAGACTCAAACAATTTCCAAACTCATGCTACGCACAAAACATATCTCTGCTATTCGTTTCAAGAAACGGTGACGAGGCTAAGGTTGGGAAAAAAGCATCCACGTAATGGCAACCCCATCTGCATACACGTTCAACCCGACCTGCGCAAGAGCGACCTGCTCATCAAGCGTGATCCCAGTCACACACAGAGCGTTACTGGCCACTCTACTCCTACGACTATCGCGGCATATTCGCCCTGATGCAACGAAAGTGGGGACGCTTCAGGCCTTGGCTCGAAGCCGCTCTGCCAGACAGACAGTGATCATAAAACTAGTGTCTCTCCTAGTTGTTGTCTCAACGTCTGATATGGTGGCGTTGCTTGGCGAAAACAGCTCAACACAGTCACCCCCATTATTGTGGAAAGCACAGATGAAGCGCTAAATGAATAGGTGTGAACAAAGCTATTCCACGCAAAATACCATGCCATGATTTCTGGGTCCACCAACAAGCGCCGCCCCACGCTGCAAATCCTTCAACACCTCTGCAT
>NW_013573268.1:0-1592 GCF_000499745.2 Eimeria mitis
ATATATATATATATATATATATATATATATATATATATATATATATATATATATATATATATATACTATGTTTATCGTTCTATCGATTCATACATTTACGGTATCCTAGCCAGCCTGCTTACGATACACATAGATATACATACATACATAAATACATACATGTATACATATACATATATATATATATATATATATATATATATATATATATATATATATATATATATATATATATATAAATCTATATACATACATATACATATATATGTGTATGTATATATACATCTAGGAACAGCGGCTTGTGTTCTCTGTTTGTGGTTTCTTTTCATTCCCGTATATTTGTTTATTGTTAAGAGATATAAATATTTTATAAAAGGGGGGGCTGGGGGCCCCCGTGTGGGGTCTGTGGTGTTGCTGGGTGTTGGCGGGGATCGGGGAGGCGGGATCGGGATCGCCTGTGTGTGTGTGTGGGGTGTGGCTGTGCTGGGGGGCATATGTGGGGCGTGAGAGAGAGGAAATAAAAGATAAAAATAAATAAAATAAAATAAAAACATAAAAAAAACAAACAAACAAAGAAAAAGAAAACAATCACAGAGAAAGAGGAACAGCATCGGACTGCTGCGGTGTATAGGCAGCTGCCTCACCGTGGGGTGGTTTGTATTCTGGGGTGTATAGGGTGGTTGTTTAGGTGTATAAAACAAGAAAATAAACTGAAATAATAAATAAAATAAATAAATTTAATTTATTTATTTATAAATAAACAAAAAAAGAAGAAAAAACACAACAAGCCCCGCCTCCTTCTCTGGGGTAGATAGAGCAGGCGAGCTGTGTGGCTCCTGTGCTGCAGCAGCAGCAGCAGCAGCAGCAGCAGCAGCAGCAAGAAGGAGATAAAATACATGGTTTATATTCTCTTTATTGAATTAAACAGGTTTCTTTGTTATAAAAAACAAAAAATAAATAAATAAATAGGCTGGAGACGATCGATCCCCATACACAGCAGTACCAAGCCCGCCACCTTCGGCTGTATGTGCAGCTGCTTTACTACCCGTCACACAAAGCCATTCATTTTCTTCTTCTTTTTCTCTTTTTTTTTATTTTTATTTATTTATTTTTATTTTATAGCTTTTATACAGATACTTTGTCTATATATAAACCCAAACAAAACACAACAACTCACCACGGCCCCTAGTCTCCCTCAGGTCTTCTTCTTTTTCTTTGTTTTCTTCCTCTCCCCTTTTCTCTCTCTTTTGCTTTTTCTTTTATATCTTGAGCTCAATAGAGACAAAACAACTCCTTTTACTCTGCTGCAGCCCCTCAGCAACACCTGCTGCTGCGGCAGCAGCAGCAGCAGCAGGCCTGCAACAACAGCAGCAGCAACAGCAGCACCAGCAGCAGGCCTGCAGCAACAGAAACAGCAGCAGCAGCAGCAAAAGACAAGCAGCAGCAGCAATCCAAGATCAGCAACAGTAGAATCATCAACAATACTGCAGCAGCAGCTGCAGCAGCAGCAGCAACAGCAGCAGCAACTCTACCACTGAGGTTTATTATATTATTTCTGCTCTCTATAATATAAAAAAAAAAAAAAAAAAACG
>NW_013573268.1:1841-2021 GCF_000499745.2 Eimeria mitis
GCAGCATGAGCAGCAGCAGCAGCAGCATGAGCAGCAGCAGCAGCTTGTAAAAGAGAGAGGATGGGTATCCTCTAGTAAAATACTGCAGCAGCAGCAGCAGCAGCAGCAGCAGCAGCAGCAGCAGCAGCGGGGGCAGCCGCGTATATGTGTGGGTTGGTTGGTGCTGCTGCTGGGGGTGTT
>NW_013573268.1:2121-4175 GCF_000499745.2 Eimeria mitis
TCAGCAGCAGCAGCAGCATGAGCAGCAGCAGCAGCTTGTAAAAGAGAGAGGATGGGTATCTTCTAGTAAACTACTGCAGCAGCAGCAGCAGCAGCAGCAGGAGCAGCAGCAGCAGCAGCGGGGGCAGCCGCGTATATGTGTGGGTTGGTTGGTGCTGCTGCTGGGGGTGTTGTGTTGTGCTGCTCCTGGGTGTGTGTGGGGTGCTGCGGGGGAGACAGGGGGGGAGACAGGAGACAGAAGGAGATATATAATAAGAGAAGCAGAAAAGGAGACAGATTTAATAACCTTAACACAGCTAGCAGCAACACAACCATTTGTCTCCTCAATTGCTGCTGCAGCACAGCTAGCGTATATGTGGGGAGAAGGAGACAGCAGCAACATGCTTGTCTTTGTTGCGAGAAGAAAAAAAGAAGAGACAAAAATATATAATAAAAATAAAAATATTAATATAATACATAAAAATAAAACAGAACAAGAAGATATAAACACACACACAAATAAAGAAGACACAGAAAAGGAGACACCAACAGAAAAAGGAGACAAACCCCACACACCCCACCAAGACAAACAAACCCCAAAACAAAAACAAAAAGAAAAAGAAAACGAAATAAAAATAAAAAAAGAAAAAGAAAAAGAAAAAGAAAAAGAAAAAGAAGAAGATGGAGAGATACTGGCGGGGATAGTCGGCCACAAAGATAAAAGAAAGGGATTCGTTATAGACTTCTTTATAGACAAGGATGAAAACGATATAGAAACTAGTCTTATAAGTAAAATATACTAATATATATATATTTATATATAAATAAATAAATATATTTATATAAATATATATATATATTAATATATAAATATATGAATATATATATACATATATAGACTTCTTTATAGACAAAGATGAAAACGATATAGAAACTAGTCTTATAAGTAAAATATACATATATATATAAATAAATAAATATATAAATATAAATAAATAAATATATTTATATAAATAAATAAATTAATTAATATAAATATATATATACATATATAGACTTCTTTATTGACAAGGATGAGAACGATATAGAGACTAGCCTTATAAGTAAAATATACTAATAAATATAAATATAAATAAATAAATATATATATATAAATATATTTATATAAATATAAATATATAAATAAATAAATAAATTAATATAGATATATATGTACATATATAGACTTCTTTATAGACAAAGATGAAAACGATATAGAAACCAGTCTTATAAGTAAAATACACTAATAAATAAATATATATATAAATATATATTTATATATATAAATATATTTATATAAATATATAAATATAAATAAATTAATATAGATATATATATATACATATATAGACTTCTTTATAGATAAGGACGAGAACGATATAGAGACCAGTCTTATAAGTAAAATACACTAATATATATATAAATATAAATAAATATATATATAAATAAATAAATTAATATAAATATATATATACATATATAGACTTCTTTATTGATAAGGATGAGAACGATATAGAAACCAGTCTTATAAGTAAAATACACATATATGTATATATATTTATATATTTATATAAATAAATAAATAAATAAATATATATGTATATAAATGTATATATACATATATAGACTTCTTTATTGATAAAGACGAGAACGATATAGAAACTAGTCTTATAAGTAAAATATACTATAAATATATAAATATAAATATAAATATATAAATAAATATATATAAATAAATATGTATATAAATAAATAAATAAATATATATATAAAATATATATATACATATATAGACTTCTTTATAGATAAGGATGAAAACGATATAGAAACTAGTCTTATAAGTAAAATATACTTATATATATATTTATATTTATATATATAAATATATTTATATAAATATATAAATATAAATAAATTAATATATAAATATATATATACATGTATAGACTTCTTTATTGATAAAGACGAGAACGATATAGAAACTAGTCTTATTAGTAAAATACACTAATATATATATGTATATATATATATATATAT
>NW_013573269.1:0-267 GCF_000499745.2 Eimeria mitis
CTGCGGTGTATGTACAGCTACATACAGCAGAGACAAATAAACATTTATTTATTTTTATTTATTTTTTTTTTGTTTTTATATAAAAAATAACAAAAGGGGGCCCCCTAGAACCTGAAGGCTACAGGGGGGATCACCGTGGAGAGCTTTTGTCTATCTCTGTGTCTCTTTGCTGCTGCGCTGCAGCAGCAGCAGCAGGGCGAGACAAAAACTGCTGCTGCTGCTGCTGCTGCTGCTGCTGCTGACGCGGATACTGCTGCTGCTGAGGCG
>NW_013573269.1:465-1347 GCF_000499745.2 Eimeria mitis
GCTGCTGCTGCTGCTACTGCTGCTACTACTACTGCTGTCGTTGCAGCTACTGCTGTTGCTGCTACTGCTACTACTGATGCCGCAGCAGCAGCAGCAGCAGCTGCTGCTGCTGCTGCTGCTGTGACTTGACGCGGCTTCAGGAGAGCCAATTGGCAGCAGAGCAGGCAGCCTTTGGTTCGGGGTCTATACAGCAGAGAGAGAGACAGAGAGAGAGACAGAGAGAGAGACAGAGAAAGAGAGAGAGATAGAGAAAGACAGAAAGACGGAAAGACAGAGAGAGGCGGAGAGAGACAGAGAGAGAAAGAGAAAGACAGAGAGAGAGAAAGAGAGAGACAGAGAGAGAAAGAGAGAGACAGAGAGGAAAAGAGAGAGACATAGAGAGAGAGAAAGAGACAGAGACAGAGATAGGGAGGGAGACAGAGAGAGACAGAGAGAGAAAAAGAGACAGAGAGAGAGAGAGAAGGACAGAGAGAAAGAGACAGAGACAGAGAGACAAAGAAACAGAAACAGGGGGACTCTGTCTCCTTTTGTCTCCTTTTGTCTCCTTTTGTCTCCTTTTGTCTCCTTTTGTCTCTGCTTTGTTTTGTGTGTCTCCGTTGCTGCTCCGTGTCTCCGCAGCAACCCAGTGTAAGCACAGTCAGCAGCAGCAACGAGAGCAGCAGCAGCAGCAGCAGCAGCAGCAGCAGCAGCAGCAGCAGCAACAACGCAGCAGCAGCAACAGCAGCAACAGCAGCAGCAGGCAGCAAGCTAGTCTAGGTGGTCTTTCCTTGCAGCTGCGGGGTCTCCCTAAACCCTAAACCCTAACCGCTAAACCCTAAACCCTAAACCCCCGAGCAACGAAAAGCAAATATAGAAAGGCTTTATTTCCCCTGCTGCTGCTGC
>NW_013573269.1:1447-1680 GCF_000499745.2 Eimeria mitis
TGCTGCTGCTGCTGCTGCGGGGCCCTTCGTTGTGTCTCCTCCCTCCGACTCAGCCCTCTGCAGCAGCTGCCTAGAGAAGCTAGCAGGCGGGCCCCAGCTAGCTAGCTAGCTAGCTAGCTAGCTAGCTAGCTAGCTAGCTGGCTAGCTAGCTAGCTGGCTAGCTAGCTAGCTAGCTAGAGCAGACAGCTAGACAGAGCAGAGTCTACGCATCAGCGTCGGTGCAACGACAAACA
>NW_013573269.1:4072-4796 GCF_000499745.2 Eimeria mitis
TTCTGTCGGTGCAGCAGCAGCTGCTGTTTCTTTTTGGTGATGATGTCTATGGCTGCGTCTGTGTCTGTGCTGCTGCTGCAGCAGCATCTGCTGCTGCTGCTGCTGCTGCTGCTGCTGCTGCTGCTGCTGCTGCTGCTTCTGCTTCTGTAGTGTTTGCTGCTGCAGCATCAGCTTTCTGTGCTTTTCCTGCATCTTTTGTGTTTCTAGCAGAGCCTTCCCCGTTCGCAGCAGCTGCTGCAGCTGCGGGTCTCGCGCATGCGTTGCTGCTAGCTGCTGCTGCTGCTGCAGCACAGCAGCAGCAGGCAGCAGCTTGCCCACGTCTCCATAGCAAGACAAACCGAGGCCCCCCAGGCTCCCACCGCATGCAGCACAGCGGGGGGCCCCCGGCAGCGGTACCCACAGCATCTCAGCCCCAACGGGAGCGTACAGTTGCTGCCACTCTTCTATACTTTCTTCTTCCTGTGTCTCCTGCTGCTGCTGCTGCTGCTGCTGCTGCTGCTGTTGCTGCTGCTGCTGCTGTTGGTGCTGCTGCTGCTGCTGCTGCTGGTCGTCCTGGAATACCGGCATTCGCGCCCAGTAGTCTGCTGCTTTGCTGCAGAATCTATCCACCCAGGAGACATCTGCTGCTGCTGCTGCTGCTGCTGCTGCTGCTGTTGCTGCTGCTGTTTCCTTGCTGCTGAGCAGCTGAGGAGACACGGCTGCTGCTCCTAGACCAGTGGCACTG
>NW_013573269.1:4896-4982 GCF_000499745.2 Eimeria mitis
TTGTAGTTCCCTGCTGCTGCTGCTGCTGCTGCTGCTGCTGCTGCTGCTGCTGCTTCTTGAGGGAACGCAGACAACGCTGCTGGCAG
>NW_013573269.1:5082-5162 GCF_000499745.2 Eimeria mitis
CTGTAGTTCCCTGCTGCTGCTGCTGCTGCTGCTGCTGCTGCTGCTGCTTCTTGAGGGAACGCAGACAACGCTGCTGGCAG
>NW_013573269.1:5262-5431 GCF_000499745.2 Eimeria mitis
CGAGACATCTGCTGCTGCTGCTGCTGCTGCTGCTGCTGCTGTTGCTGCTGCTGCTGTTTCCTTGCTGCTGAGCAGCTGAGGAGACACGGCTGCTGCTCCTAGACCAGTGGCACTGCTGCTGCTGTTGCTGCTGCTGCTGCTGTTCAAACTGCTGCTGCTGCTGCTGTTG
>NW_013573269.1:7584-7901 GCF_000499745.2 Eimeria mitis
GTGCTGCTGCTGCTGTTGCTGCTGCTGCTGCTGCTGCTGCTGCTTCATAGGTGGTTGCCGCCAGTCTGGCATCTGCAGGGCCCACGATGCATCTCTTTCCCTCCGCTGCTGCTGCTGCTGCTGCTGCTGCTGCTGCTGCTGCAGCTGCTGCAGCTGCTTCTGCTGCTGCTCCCCCTGCTCCTGCTGCAGCATGAATTCTATGTCTGGGTCTATTGGAGAGTAGTATCCGTGCTGCTGCAGTTGTTGCTGCTGCTGCTGCTGTATGTGCTGCTGTATTTGCTGCTGCAGTTGCTGCTGCTGCTTCATATGCTGCTGCT
>NW_013573269.1:8001-8680 GCF_000499745.2 Eimeria mitis
TCCTTGCTCCTGCTGCAGCATGAACTCTATGTCTGGGTCTATTGGAGAGTAGTATCCGTGCTGCTGCAGTTGCTGTTGCTGCTGCTGCTGTATGTGCTGCTGTATTTGCTGCTGCAGTTGCTGCTGCTGCTTCATATGCTGCTGCTGCAGTATGCCGCCTGACAGCGGGTGTATATACAGTGTGTTACTTTCTGCTGCTTCCCCATTGCTGCTGCTGCTGCTGCTGCTGCTGCTGCTGCTGCTGCTGCTGTTGCCTGAGGTGTCTATACACCGCAGCAAGGCCCCCTTCAGCAGCACCGGGAACGGCAGCAGCAGCAGCAGCAAACGATCCCCAGCCAGGGAGACGCTGTAGCAGCTGAGGCCCCGCAGCGCGGGAGCAGCAGCAACATATACACTCCACTGTCTATACACCCAACGACACCACCTTCTATCTATGCTTTCTTTTTTCTTTTCTTCTTTGCTGCTGCTGCTCACCCACATACTACCAACACCTAAACTTCTGCTGCTGCTCTTTTTTTCTTTCCTCCTGCTGCTCCTGCTGCTGCTGCTGCTGTTGCTGCTGCTGCTGCTGCTGTGGGGGCTGCCACACTCAAAACTCCTGCTGCCTTCGGCCCATCGACGACTGCTAAACCCGTGCTGCAGCACAGCTAGCTGCTGCTGCTGCTGCTGCTGCTGCTGC
>NW_013573269.1:8780-8913 GCF_000499745.2 Eimeria mitis
TTTTCTTTTTTTTTTTCTTCTTTGCTGCTGCTGCTCACCCACATACTACCAACACCTAAACTCCTGCTGCTGCTCTTTTTTTCTTTCCTCCTGCTGCTCCTGCTGCTGCTGCTGCTGTTGCTGCTGCTGCTGC
>NW_013573269.1:9013-9291 GCF_000499745.2 Eimeria mitis
GTATGGATAGGTGCACCACGACTCATTCCCAGCTCCGTATTGCTGCTGCCGCCGCTGCTGCCGCTGCTGCTGCTGCTGCTGCTGTTGCTGCTGCTGCTGCTGCTGCTGCAGCAATTGCATCTGCATCAGAGATGCTGGATCGTCCTGCTGAAACAGCCGGGTAGAATGTGTGTAGTATTGCAGCTCATCTTCAGGAGTTTGCCCGTGTTGCTGCTGCTGCTGCTGCTGCTGCTGCTGCTGTCGCGACATAAACAGCTGCTGCTGCTGCTGCTGCTGCT
>NW_013573269.1:9391-9462 GCF_000499745.2 Eimeria mitis
CGCTGCTGCTGCTGCTGCTGCTGCTGCTGAGGATAGAAAGAGGCCCCCCCGTCTTCGCTGCTGTCGTCAAT
>NW_013573269.1:9562-9639 GCF_000499745.2 Eimeria mitis
TGCCGCTGCTGCTGCTGCTGCTGCTGCTGCTGCTGAGGATAGAAAGAGGCCCCCCCGTCTTCGCTGCTGTCGTCAAT
>NW_013573269.1:9739-10046 GCF_000499745.2 Eimeria mitis
TGCTGCAGCAGTTGCATCTGCATCAGAGATGCTGGATCGTCCTGCTGAAACAGCCGGGTGGAGTGTGCGTAGTATTGCAGTTCATCTTCAGGAGTTTGCCCGTGCTGCTGCTGCTGCTGCTGCTGCTGCTGCTGCTGTCGCGACATAAACAGCTGCTGCTGCTGCTGCTGCTGCTGCTGCTGCTGCTCCTCGTTGTATGTATCTGAAACATCCCAAGGGGGGCCAAATAGCTGCCTGTGGTTTTCCGCCCCAAGGCCGAGTTGCTGCTGCTGCAGCTGGAGCTGTTGCTCGAATAGTTGTTGCTGCT
>NW_013573269.1:10146-10333 GCF_000499745.2 Eimeria mitis
CGTTGTATGTATCTGAAACATCCCAAGGGGGGCCAAATAGCTGCCTTTGGTTTTCCGCCCCAAGGCCGAGTTGCTGCTGCTGCAGCTGGAGCTGTTGCTCGAATAGTTGTTGCTGCTGCAGCAGCAGCACCACCCCTCTGCTGCTGCCCAGGCAGCAGCCAGGAGTTGTGCGGCATTGGGTCCTGCT
>NW_013573269.1:10590-10942 GCF_000499745.2 Eimeria mitis
GTGCTGCTGCTGCTGCTGCTGTTGCTGCTGTTGCTGCTGTTGCTGTTGCTGCTGGTCCCCAGCGCTACCTCTTCTGCTGCTGCTAGGAAGCAGGGCAGGCGGGCTTCTGTTTGAGGGAGCAGCAAATGCTGCTGCAGCACGAACAAAGGGATCGGAGATGTCAGCAGCAGCAGCAGCAGCAGCAGCAGCAGCAGCAGCACCACCCCTCTGCTGCTGCCCAGGCAGCAGCCAGGAGTTGTGCGGCATTGGGTCCTGCTGCTGCTGCAATTGCTGCAGTTGCTGCAGTTGCTGCTGCTGCTGTTGTTGCTGCTGTCTTACTGGCGTTTGCTGCCATCGGTACTGTTGCTGCTGC
>NW_013573269.1:11042-11531 GCF_000499745.2 Eimeria mitis
TGATGTCAGCAGCAGCAGCAGCAGCAGCAGCAGCAGCAGCACCGCCCCTCTGCTGCTGCCCAGGCAGCAGCCAGGAGCTGTGCGGCATTGGGTCCTGCTGCTGCTGCAATTGCTGCAGTTGCTGCAGTTGCTGCTGCTGCTGTTGCTGCTGCTGTCTTACTGGCGTTTGCTGCCATCGGTACTGTTGCTGCTGCGGCGCCCATGCTGCCCCTTCAGCAGCAGCAGCAGCAACAGCAGCAGCAGCAGCAGCAGCAACACTTCGGTGTCTCTCACGGGGGCCCTCTGAAGGGGCTGAGGGCCCCCACAGCCGCTCGCGGGGCCCCCACTGGGTATAGGGGGCCCCCTGGCTTACTTGGTTAGCAAAAGCAAGCAGCAGCGGGTCCTCACAGCTTTGCTGCTGCTGCTGCTGCTGCTGCTGCTGCTGCTGCTGCTGCTGTTGCTGCGGGTGGTCGTCACCCCACCGCTGACGCAACTGAAGGGGAGCAACAG
>NW_013573269.1:11585-11845 GCF_000499745.2 Eimeria mitis
TAGTTTTCCTTCTTCGCCTACCCATCCCCTGCTTCTCTGCTTCCTGCTGCAGATGCAGCTGCTGTTGCTGCTGCTGCTGCTGCTGCTGCTGCTGCTGTTGCGCCTGTTGCAAGCCTTCATAGGGGTTCTGCTGCCTGCTATGTGCAACGTGAACAGCAGCAGACGGGTCAGCAGCAGCAGGCATATTGGCAGCAGCAGCAGCAGCAGCAGCAGCAGCAGCAGCAGCAGGTTGGTTTGCCTCCCATAGAATTCGTTCAGCT
>NW_013573269.1:12104-12299 GCF_000499745.2 Eimeria mitis
GTACCTCAGGTGCCGCAGCAGCAGCAGCAGCAGCAGCAGCAGCAGCAGTTTCTTCTGTATCAGCAGAGCAGCAGAGCTGCCGCTGGTGCTCTAGGAACATCTGCAGGCGGGTGTCTCGCAGCTCCTGCTGCTGCGCCCGTATTTGCTGCTGCTGCTGCTGCGCCCTCATTTGCTGCTGCGTGTCTTTGTCTGTCT
>NW_013573269.1:12399-12794 GCF_000499745.2 Eimeria mitis
GAGTTTTCCTTCTTCGCCTACCCATCCCCTGTTTCTCTGCTTCCTGCTGCAGATGCAGCTGCTGTTGCTGCTGCTGCTGCTGCTGCTGCTGCTGCTGCTGTTGCGCCTGTTGCAAGCCTTCATAGGGGTTCTGCTGCCTGCTATGTGCAACGTGAACAGCAGCAGACGGGTCAGAAGCAGCAGCAGCAGCAGCAGCAGCAGCAGCAGCAGCAGGTTGGTTTGCCTCCCATAGAATTCGTTCAGCTTCTGTGGGGAAGTTTCTCTCCGTGCCTGCTGCTGCTGCTGCTGCTGCTGCTGGTGCTGCTGCTTGTCTTGCATTGGCTGAATCTACTGCAGCTTGTGGTGGTGCTGCTGCTGGTACCTCAGGTGCCGCAGCAGCAGCAGCAGCAGCAGCA
>NW_013573269.1:12894-13472 GCF_000499745.2 Eimeria mitis
CTGGTGCTGCTGCTTGTCTTACATTGGCTGCATCTACTGCAGCTTGTGGTGGTGCTGCTGCTGGTACCTCAGGTGCCGCAGCAGCAGCAGCAGCAGCAGCAGCAGCAGCAGCAGTTTCTTCTGTATCAGCAGAGCAGCAGAGCTGCCGCTGATGCTCTAGGAACATCTGCAGGCGGGTGTCTCGCAGCTCTTGCTGCTGCGCCCGTATTTGCTGCTGCTGCTGCTGCGCCCTCATTTGCTGCTGCGTGTCTTTGTCTGTCTGCTGCACTGCTTCTTCATCCACCAGACCCAGTGCAACACAAGCCAAAGCTTGCTGCTGCTGCTCCTGCTGCTGCTGCTGCTGCTGCTGCTGCTGCTGTTGCCGGTGCTGCTGCTGCTGCTGGCGCAGCTGCTGAGGCTGGCGACGGCATGACTGTTGCGGGAGCTCACGCTGCTGGGGGTCAGCGCCCCCAGCAGCAGCAGCAGCAGCAGCAGCAGCTGCTGCTGCTGCTGCTGCTGCTGGAGGAGGAGCAGCAGCAGCGTCAGAAGTATCTGCTGCTGCTGCTGCATGCACAGCACCTATCCAGCCCTGTATAAAC
>NW_013573269.1:13572-14030 GCF_000499745.2 Eimeria mitis
GTCAGAAGTATCTGCTGCTGCTGCTGCATGCACAGCACCTATCCAGCCCTGTATAAACCGAATGGCCCGCTCAACGTCCAGTGTCTTTCGCAGCTCTAGCGGCTCCGCAGGCAGGGGTGCAGCAGCAGCAGCAGCAGCAGCAGCAGCAGCAGCGAGGGCAGCAGCAGGATCAGCGGCAGCAGCAACGGGAGCAGCAGCAGCAGCAGCAGCAACAGGGGCAGGAGCAACAGAAGGAGCTATAGAAGAAGCAGCAGAAGCAGGGGCAGTATTAGGAACAACAGCAGGAGCGGCTGCTGCTGTGCTGCGCGGAGCAGCAGCAGCAGCAGCAGCAGCTGCTGCTGCTGCTGCTGCTGCCATCGCTGCTGCTGTCGTTGTTGCGTTCGAAGAACCTCCTGAGCTCCGTGGCTGAGCTGTAAACTGCAGCTGCTGCAGTTGCTGCAGCTGCAGCTGCTGCTGCT
>NW_013573269.1:14130-14313 GCF_000499745.2 Eimeria mitis
AGCAGCAGCAGGATCAGCAGCAGCAGCAACGGGAGCAGCAGCAGCAGCAACAGGGGCAGGAGCAACAGAAGGTGCTATAGAAGGAGCAGCAGAAGCAGGGGCAGTATTAGGAACAGCAGCAGCTGCTGCTGCTGCTGCTGCCATCGCTGCTGCTGTCGTTGTTGCGTTCGAAGATCCTCCTGA
>NW_013573269.1:14442-14855 GCF_000499745.2 Eimeria mitis
TTGCTGCTGCTGCTGCTGAATGAAGGGGACGGGGGGAAGCGGCGGTGCCCCCGGCGGCTGCCAGCGCAGTGCAGGAGAACATTGCTGCTGCTGCTGCTGCTGCAGTTGCTGCTGCTGCTGTTGCTGCTGCTGCTGCTGCTGCTGCTGCACAAGAGGGACGCTGTCTTCGGCGGGCTTCTTCCCAGATGTATCATAGCTGACGCATGGCTGCAGCAGCAGTGTGCTGCTGCTGCTGCTGCTGCTGCTGCTGCTGCTGCTGCTGCTGCTGCTGCTGCTGGCTGCAGCTGGTTCTGCTGGGGCTGGAGCGGGGACGATAGACAGCTTTCTAAGAGACCACAGCGCAGCCTGTGGCTGCTGCTGCATGTGCTGCTGCTGCTGGTGCTGCAGCAGGTGTTGTTGCTGCTGCCTCTGTA
>NW_013573269.1:15250-15397 GCF_000499745.2 Eimeria mitis
TGTGTGGTTGCTGCTGCTGCTGCAGGTGTTGCTGCTGCTGCTGCTGCTGCTGCAGCTGCCGGTTCTGCTGCAGATGCCTTCGTGGGGAGGCGTCAAGGCGAAGCCCTGGTGCTGCATGAGCTTCGGCTTCTCTTCTTGCTGCTGTTG
>NW_013573269.1:15439-15891 GCF_000499745.2 Eimeria mitis
GGGATGCATGAAGCCAGCGCGTTGCTGCTGCCTTTGCTGCTGCCTCTGCTGCTGCTGCTGCTGCTGCTGCTGCTGCAGCTGCTGCTGCTGCTGCTGCTGCCGCTCTCGTGGGGTCGGTAATACTCGGGGGGAATATGCAGAACTGGGAGATCCCCGGCTGTCCCTCCAACCAAGTCTCTGCTGCTGCTGCTGCTGCTGCTGCGGGAGCTGCTGCTGTTGCTGCTGCTGCTGCTGCTGCGGCTGTCGGTGCTGTTGCTGTTGGTGCGGCAGTTGCTGGTGGCTATCATGTGGGTGGGGAAGCCTTTGTTGCTGTGGTTGCCTTTGCTGCTGCTGCTCCTGTCGCTGCTGCTGCTCCTGCTGCTGCTGCTGCTGCTGCTGCTGCTGCTGCTGCTCTTGCTGCTGCTGGTGCGAGGTTGCCTGCCATGTAGGCAGCCTGCTGCTGGCGTTTGCTG
>NW_013573269.1:17027-17167 GCF_000499745.2 Eimeria mitis
CGTGCAGCAGCAGCAGCTTCCGCAACTGCAGCAGCTCGCACAGCAGCAACAGCTGATGCAGCAGCAGCTGCTGGCGCAGCAGCAGTAGCTGGTGCAGCAGCAGGAGCAGCAGTAGGTGCAGCAGCAACAGCTGGCGCAGC
>NW_013573269.1:17267-18070 GCF_000499745.2 Eimeria mitis
CGATACGGGGGCTGCTGCTTCGTGCTGCCTCTGACCCCCAGCATCTTTCTTAACTATGCCGGCAGCAGCAGGTGCAGCAGCAGCAGCAGGTGCAGCAGCAGCAGCAGGTGCAGCAGCAGCAGCTGGTGCAGCAGCAGCTGCTGCTGGTCCAGCCTCAGCGGCTGGCGCAGTGGCAGCAGCTGCTGCTACTGCAGCAGCAGCAGCTGGTGAAGCAGCAGCTGCTGGCGCAGCTGCGGCGGGTGCAGCAGCAGCAGCTTCCGCAACTGCAGCAGCTCGCACAGCAGCAACAGCTGATGCAGCAGCAGCTCCTGGCGCAGCAGCAGTAGCTGGTGCAGCAGCAGGAGCAGCAGTAGGTGCAGCAGCAACAGCTGGCGCAGCAGCTGCAGCAGCAGGTGCACCAGAAGGTGCAGCAGCAGCGGCAACGACCGGAGCAGCAGCAGCTGCTGCAGCTGCAGCAGCAGGCTTAGGAGCAGCAGCAGTTACTGGAGTAGCAGCAGCAGCAGCAGGTACAGCAGCAGCAGGGTGCGTGTGAGCAGCAGCAGCAACAGGAGATGCTGCAGCAGCAGGTGCTGCAGCAGCAGGTGCCGCAGCAGCAGGTGCTGCAGCAGCAGGTGCTGCAGCAGCAGATGCTGCAGCAGCAGGTGCTGCAGCAGCAGGTGCTGCAGCAGCAGGTGCTGCAGAGCCTTGGCCTGTCGATGATACTATGATTTTATACTGCTGCTGCTGCTGCTGCTGCTGCTGCTGGTGTTGCCTCTGTCGTTGGTTCTGCTGCTGCTCGTGTCGTTGCTGCTGTTGCTGTCGTT
>NW_013573269.1:18170-18387 GCF_000499745.2 Eimeria mitis
GTGCTGCAGCAGCAGGTGCTGCAGAGCCTTGGCCTGTAGATGATACTATGATTTTATACTGCTGCTGCTGCTGCTGTTGCTGCTGCTGGTGTTGCCTCTGTCGTTGGTTCTGCTGCTGCTCGTGTCGTTGCTGCTGTTGCTGTCGTTGCTGCTGCACAGCAGGAACAGCTGCTGCAGCAGCAACAGGAGGTGCTGCTGCTGCTGCTGCTGCTGCTGC
>NW_013573269.1:18477-18794 GCF_000499745.2 Eimeria mitis
TTGCTGCTGCTGCTGCTGCTGCTGCTGCTGTTGTCGCTGCTGGCGGCGCTGCCTCGCTGCGGCAAAACGGCCTCTGCCTCGCCAGCGCCCCCTGTTGCTGCTGCTGCTGCTGCTGCTGCTGCTACTGCTGCTGCTGCTGCTAAAGGTGTTGCTGCTGTTGTTGCTGAATAAAACCGCAGCTGCAGCAGGCGAGAGAGCAGAAGCACGCGGAAGAGCAGCAGGACGAGCAGCAGCAGCAGCAGCAGCAGCTGCTGCTGCTGCTGCACCCGCAGCAGCAGCAGGACGATCCCGCCGCTGCTCTGAAGCTATCAAAGAAG
>NW_013573269.1:19901-21021 GCF_000499745.2 Eimeria mitis
TGCTGCTGCATGCGGTGCTGCTGCTGCTGCAACGCCTGCTGATCGTGGTCTTCGCATTGGTGCTGCTCCTGCTGCTGCTCTTGCTGCTGCTGCTGCTGCTGCTGCTGCTGCAGGTGCTGCTGCTGTTCTCCCTGTTTGTAGCTGTGCGCCTCGCACGGTATTTGCAGCAGCAGCAGATGGAGCAGCAGCTGCTGCAGCACCTGTTGACGCTGCTGCTTGTGTTGGGGCTCTTGCTGCTGCTGCTGTTGTTGCTGCTTGTGCTGCTGCTGCTGCTGCTGCTGCTGCTGCTGACCTAAGCTGGCCCCCCTCAGCTGCTGCAGCACTCCCTCTGCCGGCTCCCCGGCGGGGTCTATGAAACTCAGACATCAGCAGAAGAGCCTATCTGCTGCTGCTGCTGCTGCTGCTGTTGTTGCTGTTGCTGCTGCTGCTGCTGCTGCAGCTGTTGGGTTTGCTGCTGAGGCTGCAGATCCTCCCGTCGGCAGCAGCAACAGGAGAAGCAGCAGCATCGTTTTTGTTTCTTTGGGGTGTATCTGCTGGTGATAGAAGACAAGCAGTGGTAGCAGCAGGAGGGTTTTTGCTGCTGCTGCTGCTGCTGCAGCTGCCTTGTCTGCTGCTGCTGCTGCTGTTGCTGCCGCTGCTGCTGCTGTTCTTGTTGCCGCTGCTGCTGCTGCTGCTGCTGCTGCCAGCTGGTGACCGCAGCAGCTGCCTGCAGCTCAGCAGAGTGGAGACAACAGCTTCAGGGGGCAGGCTCAAGAGTAGGGGGCGCTAGCTTGCTGCTGCTGCTGCTGCTGCTGCTGCTGCTACTGCTGCTGCTGCTGCTGCTGCTGTCGTTGCTGCTGCTGCTGTTTTTGCTGCTGTTCCCACGACGTGACCCGCTTGCGGCCTGCGCTACAGCTGCTGCCGACGCGTGGTCTGTTAGGGTTTAGGGTTTAGGGTTTAGGGTTTAGGGTTTAGGGTTTGAGATGAAGGAGTTATGGAGTGTGGTTTGTACGAAGCCCAAGTGCTAGGGTTTAGGGTTTAGGCAGCAGCAGGGGTGGTCAAGGGTGTGTTGTAGAGTTGGGGTGTATGTACACCTCGTGCTCGCTGCTGCAAGGTGCAGCAATAGCAGCAGCAGCAGCAG
>NW_013573269.1:21121-21587 GCF_000499745.2 Eimeria mitis
TGGGTGTATCTGCTGGTGATAGAAGACAAGCAGTGGTAGCAGCAGGAGATTTTTAGCTGCCGCTGCTGCTGCTGCTGCTGCTGCTGCAGCTGCCGTGTCTGCCGCTGCTGCTGCTGTTCTTGCTGCCGCTGCTGCTGAAGCTGCAGTGATTGCTGCTGCTGCTGCTGCTGCTGCTGCTGCTGCTGCTGCCAGCTGATGACCGCAGCAGCTGCCTGCAGCTCAGCAGAGTGGAGACAACAGCTTCAGGGGGCAGGCTCAAGAGTGGGGGGCGCTAGCTTGCTGCTGCTGCTGCTGCTGCTGCTGCTGCTGCTACTGCTGCTGCTGCTGCTGCTGATGGCGCTGCTGCTGCTGCTGTTTTTGCTGCTGTTCCCACGACGTGACCCGCTTGCGGCCTGTGCTACAGCTGCTGCCGACGCGTGGTCTGTTAGGGTTTAGGGTTTAGGGTTTAGGGTTTAGGGTTTAGGGT
>NW_013573270.1:0-365 GCF_000499745.2 Eimeria mitis
AGCAGCAGCAGCAGCAGCAGCAGCAGCAGCAGCAGCAGCAGCAAGACAGCAGCAGTCGTATTTGTGTTGTTCGCTACTGCCTTCGCTAGCATTGTGTTGCCAGCAGCAGCAGCAGCAGCAGCAGCAGCAACAGCAGCAGCAGCAGCAACATGGAGCAGCAGGAGGTGAAGAAACAGCAGCAGCAGCAGCAGCAGCAGCAGGAACGAGTGCAGCAGCAGCCGGCTTCGTGGTGTTCGTATAGCCTTCGCTAGCATTGTCTTGCCTGCAGCAGCAGCAGCAGCAGCAGCAGCAGCAACAGCAACAGCAACAGCAGCAGCAGCAGCAACAGCAGCAGCAGCAGCAGCAGCAGCAGAAACAAAAACAGA
>NW_013573270.1:465-657 GCF_000499745.2 Eimeria mitis
AGACAGCAGCAGTCGTATTTGTGTTGTTTGCTACTGCCTTCGCCAGCATTGTCTGGTCTGCAGCAGCAGCAGCAGCAGCAGCAGCAGCAGCAGCAACATGGAGCAGCAGGAGGTGCAGGAGCAGCAGCAGCAGCAGCAGCAGCAACAGCAGCAGGAACGAGTGCAGCAGCAGCAGCCTTCGTGGTGTTCGTA
>NW_013573270.1:757-923 GCF_000499745.2 Eimeria mitis
AAACCGAATGAAAATCGCCGTCATCCAATAGACCCTAAACCCTAAACCCTAAACCCTACAAACCCTAAACCCTAAATATCCTAAACCCTATAAACCCTAAACCCTAAACCCTAAACCCTAAATATCCTAAACCCTAAATATCCAACCCCCACCCCCCTAACCCTAT
>NW_013573270.1:1023-1370 GCF_000499745.2 Eimeria mitis
GAATCGAATGAAAATCGCCGTCATCCAAGGGACCCTAAACCCTAAACCCTAAACCCTAAATATCCTAAACCCTATAAACACTAAACCCTAAACCCTAAACCCTAAATATCCTAAACCCTAAATATCCAACCCCCACCCCCCTAACCCTATAAACCCTCTAAACCCTTTAAACCCTAAACCCTCTAAACCCTACCCCCTAAACCCTCTAAACCCTACCCCCTAAACCCTAAACCCTAAACCCACTAAACCCTCTAAACCCTCTAAACCTTCTAAACGTTCTAAACCCTAAACCCTAAACCCTAACCTGTTCCTGGGGGCCCATAGAGAAGAACCCCGGTGGGGGGTTC
>NW_013573270.1:1470-1566 GCF_000499745.2 Eimeria mitis
ACCCTAACCTGTTCCTGGGGGCCCACAGAGAAGAACCCCGGTGGGGGGTTCGATGCCTATCTGGTGGTAGTGCTCTAAACCCTCCAAACCCTAAAC
>NW_013573270.1:2083-2208 GCF_000499745.2 Eimeria mitis
CAACAACCACCAGCACCACAAGCAGCAGCAGCAGCAGCAGCAGCAGCAGCATCACCAGCAGCAGCAGCAGCAGCAGCAGCAGCATACCGCATAAGTAACATCTGGTTTTTCTTGCATTTTGAGTG
>NW_013573270.1:2308-2447 GCF_000499745.2 Eimeria mitis
GCAGCAGCACAACCACCAGCACCACAACCAGCAGCAGCAGCAGCAGCAGCAGCAGCAGCAGCAGCAGCAGCAGCAGCAGCAGCAGCATACAGCATAAGTAACATCTGATTTTTCTTGCATTTTGAGTGTTTGTATGGCC
>NW_013573270.1:2547-3046 GCF_000499745.2 Eimeria mitis
AAACCCTAAACCCTAAACCCTAAACCCTAAACCCTAAACCCTAACCTGTTCCTGGGGGCCCATAGAGAAGAACACCAGTGGGGGGTTCGATGCCTATCTGGTGATAGTGCTCGGGGCAGCTGAGCGGCAGCTCCACTGCTTCTCTTATTTCTTGCTTCTGGATGTCTAAACCACCCACGTCCTGCAGCAGCAGCAGCAGCAGCAGCAGCAGCAGATGCAGCAGATGCAGCAGCAGCAGCAGCAGATGCAGATGCAGCAGCAGCAGATGCAGCAGATACAGATGCAGCAGCAGTTGGTGCAGCAGAGGAGGAGGAGGAGCAGCAACAGCAGCAGCAGCAGCAGCATCACCACCACCACAACCAGCAGCAACAGCAACAGCAGCAACAGCAGCAGCAGCAGCAACAGCAGCAGCAGCAGCAGCAGCATACAGCATAAGTAACATCTGGTTTTTCTTGCATTTTGAGTGTTTGTATGGGCACCAGCAGCAGCACCACAACCA
>NW_013573270.1:3146-3386 GCF_000499745.2 Eimeria mitis
CACTGCTTCTCTTATTTCTTGCTTCTGAATGTCTAAACCACCCACGTCCTGCAGCAGCAGCAGCAGCAGCAGCAGCAGCAGATGCAGCAGATGAAGCAGCAGCAGCAGCAGCAGCAGATGCAGCAGATGAAGCAGCAGCAGCAGCAGATGCAGATGCAGCAGCAGCAGATGCAGCAGCAGCAGCAGCATACAGCATAAGTAACATCTGATTTTTCTTGCATTTTGAGTGTTTGTATGGCC
>NW_013573270.1:3486-3831 GCF_000499745.2 Eimeria mitis
TACTGCTTCTCTTATTTCTTGCTTCTGGATGTCTAAACCACCCACGTCCTGCAGCAGCAGCAGCAGCAGCAGCAGCAGCAGCAGATGCAGCAGATGAAGCAGCAGCAGATGCAGCAGCAGCAGCAGAAGCAGCAGATGCAGCAGCAGCAGCGGCAGATGCAGATGCAGCAGATACAGATGCAGCAGAGGAGGAAGAGCAGCAGCAGCAGCATCACCAGCACGACCACAACCACCAGCAGCAGCAGCAGCAGCATCACCAGCAGCAGCAGCATCACCAGCAGCAGCAGCAGCAGCAGCAGCAGCAGCAGCATACCGCATAAGTAACATCTGGTTTTTCTTGCATTT
>NW_013573270.1:3931-4043 GCF_000499745.2 Eimeria mitis
CACAACCACCAGCAGCAGCACCACAACCACCAGCAGCAGCAACAGCAGCAGCAGCAGCAGCAGCAGCAGCAGCATACCGCATAAGTAACATCTGGTTTTTCTTGCATTTTGA
>NW_013573271.1:3938-4354 GCF_000499745.2 Eimeria mitis
GATAAAACCCTAAACCCAATGCTAGATAAACAAAACCCTAAACCCTAAACCCTAAACATTCTCTTCTCTCTTTCACCGCTCGCGAGTCGGCTCTTGCCCCTGAACCCTATAGACTCTAAACCCTAAACCCTAAACCCTACTAAACCCTAAACCCTAAACCCTAGTTTTATTGTGTTGTGTGTAGGGTTTATAAAAGAAAAAGAAAAGAAGCAGCCGTACCTTTGTTGTTTTTCTTCTCTCTTTCTTCCTGCTGCTGGCGGCGAGAGCAAGAGGATGAGATGCAGCTGATTGTAAGTCATTTTGCTGCAAAGGGTTTAGGGTTTAGGGTTTAGGGTTTAGGGTTTAGGGTTTTGTTGCGGTGTATACGCAGCTACTTTCACTCAAAGAAAAAAAAAACCGAAATATCTCTTCTCTTA
>NW_013573272.1:2344-3486 GCF_000499745.2 Eimeria mitis
AATTTTTTTTCATAAAAAATCAAAATTTTTTTTTTCCGCGAATTAAATACAGAATGCAGGATTTTTATAATTTTATTATTATCTTTATATTCTAGGGTTTAGGGTTTAGGGTTTAGGGTTTAGGGTTTAGGGTTTGTGTGCAGGAAGATGGCGGGTTTGTTTGATCAAGCAGGGGCCAAGGGTTTGTTGCTATCTAACCTTCAGCTAGACAGCAATCTAGGGTTTAGGATGTATGGAGAATCTCCTGCTTTTGCTGCTGCTGCTGCTGCTCCTGCTGCTGCTGCTGCTGCTGCTGCTGCTGCACCTGCTGCTGCTGCAGCAGCAGCAGCAGCGGACTGCGAACTGGATTCAAAGGCCCTCTTAGGTGTGCTGATGATGATGCTGCTGCTGCTGCTTTTGCTGCTGCTGCTGCTGTTGCTGCTGCTGCTGTTGCTGCTGCTGCTGTTGCTGCTGTTGCTGTTACTGCTGCTGTTGCTGCTGCTGCTGTTGCTGCTGCTGCTGTTGCTGCTGCTGCTGTTGCTGCTGCTGCTGTTGCTGCTGCTGTTCCTGCTGCTGCTGCTGCTGCTGCTGCTGCTGCTCTAACGACGCTTCTGCGAGCACGTTGGCGTTGCTGCCAACTAGGGTTTAGGGTTTAGGGTTTAGGGTTTAGGGTTTAGGGTTTAGGGTTTAGGGTTTAGGGTTTGTGTTTTAGATTTGGTGTTTGGTGGTTCCTCAAACCCTCAAATTGAGACATCCATTTGCAGTTCTGCAATTTTGCATTTTACGCAGCAAGTGGAAGCGTAAACCCTAAACCCTAAACCCTAAACCCTAAACCCTCAAAACCCTAAACACTCAAAACCCTAAACCCTAAACCCTTGAAATATCCGATAGGAGCTGAGAGTCTATCAATAAGATTAACATCCAAAGCATCGTTTTGAGGGTTTAGGGTTTAGGGTTTATAAGAACCCTAAACCCTAAACCCTCAAAACCCTAAACCCTCAAAACCCTAAACCCTAAACCCTAGACCCTGCGCTTTAACAATAAACAACAAACAATTGATAGTAAACAAGAAACAATGAACCCTAAACCCTAAATAATAAACAATAAACCCTAAACCCTAAACCCTAAACCCTAGAAATACCGTTTAAAGCTGAAAGCAGCAT
>NW_013573272.1:3586-3887 GCF_000499745.2 Eimeria mitis
TGAAATACCTGATAATAGCTGAGAGTCTATCAATAAGATTAACATCAAAAGCATTTTTTTGAGGGTTTAGGGTTTAGGGTTTAGGGTTTATAAGAACTCTAAACCCTAAACCCTAAACCCTCAAAACCCTAAACCCTCAAAACCCTAAACCCTAAACCCTAGACCCTGCGCCTTAACAATAAACAACAAACAGTAGACAGTAAACAAGAAACAATGAACCCTAAACCCTAGATAATAAACAATAAACCCTAAACCCTAAACCCTAAACCCTAGAAATACCGTTTAAAGCTGAAAGCAGCAT
>NW_013573272.1:3987-4226 GCF_000499745.2 Eimeria mitis
GTGCGTACAGGGCAAATATATTATGATGTTTGTGGTTGTTGCTGATATTAGGGTTTAGGGTTTAGGGTTTAGGGTTTAGCTGCATTTTCTGCATTTCTTGCAGCTGTATTAATACATCTACACCTGCTGCTGCTGCTGCTGCTGTTGCTGCTGCTGCTGCTGCTGCTGTTGCTGCTGCTGCTGCAAGATCAATACTCCTTAGAACAGCAGCAGCAGCAGCAGCAGCAGCAGCAGCAACT
>NW_013573272.1:4642-4713 GCF_000499745.2 Eimeria mitis
AGCTGCAAGATCAATACTCCTTAGAACAGCAGCAGCAGCAGCAGCAGCAGCAGCAGCAACTTGATTATGAA
>NW_013573273.1:0-321 GCF_000499745.2 Eimeria mitis
ATATATATATATATATATATATATATATATATATATATATATATATATATATATATATATATATTTATACTTATAAGGCTGTACTATAGGGGTAAGTTTTTCTCTGTGAGCAGAGACAAGCGGCGAGATTCCCTTCTGCTTCTGCCTCCATGTGCGGCGTATCAAATATAACAAGCAACAAAACAGAGAAATAAAGTAAGGGAATATCCCCAACAAACAGACAACAAAAACGGGGGCATCAACCCGTTGTGTGTTATCATAGGTGGCGCATACAGCTTGAGTTGCATTCGTGCCTTCGTTTCGTTTGCCTTGTTTCCTTCG
>NW_013573273.1:421-982 GCF_000499745.2 Eimeria mitis
GCAGACAACAAAAACGGGGGCATCAACCCGTTGTTTGTTATCATAGGTGGCGCATACAGCTTGAGTTGCATTCGTGCCTTCGTTTCGTTTGCCTTGTTTCCTTCGTGCTACTGAAGAACAGCGCACAAACTGCAGGCAAACTTCAATCAACTTGCACGCAAACTGCAAGCAAAATGCATGCAAAATGCAAACAAAATGCGGGCAAATTATATACAAACGGAATGCAGTGGTTGCTGTTGTTTCGTGCAGATAGTCAACTTGAATTTCCTTCGGTTTTGCAATGGCGGCGGTATTTTTTCAGATAACGTTAGTGTACCTTCTTTTTTATTTTATTTTATGTTCATTTTTTTCATTATTTTTAGCTTATTTGTGCTTCATATACGGGAAATTATACTGCAGCTACAAGCGAACCAACGCCGAGCGCCTGGGGGCCCCAAGGCGAGCGATAACTCGGAGCAGCGGAGTTGCATCTTTTTTGCCTGCACCCTCTGCAGAGCAACACAGGAAACAAATAACAAAATAAAACAACAAAAATAAATGTAATTTTACAACTATAGGACA
>NW_013573273.1:1082-1566 GCF_000499745.2 Eimeria mitis
GGTGACGGCGGTATTTTTTCAGCTAACGTTAGTGTACCTTCTTTTTTATTTTATTTTATGTTCATTTTTTTCATTATTTTTAGCTTATTTGTGTTTCATATACGGGAAATTATACTCCAGCTACAGGCGAACCAACGCCGAGCGCCTGGGGGCCCCAAGGCGAGCGATAACTCGGAGCAGCCGAGTTGCATCTTTTTTGCCTGCACCCTCTACAGAGCAACACAGGAAACAAATAACAAAATAAAACAACAAAAATAAATGTAATTTTACAACTATAGGACACCCACGCCTTATCTTTTGAAATACCCTCCTTTGTTTGGGGGCCCCTAGATGCTGCTGAGTGCCACCGTAGGCAGCAGCAGCAGAAGGCGCGGTTGCTGTTGTTGCTGCAGCTGCACCTGCAGCTGCTGGAGCGTTCAAAGATCAAGGGGGCCCCCTTGAAGCAGCAGTGCCCCTGCCTACAGTGTGGGGTGGTGGGGGCCCC
>NW_013573273.1:1666-3297 GCF_000499745.2 Eimeria mitis
GAAGTAGGCAGCAGCAGCAGAAGGCGCGGTTGCTGTTATTGCTGCAGCTGTACCTGCAGCTGCTGGAGTGTTCAAAGATCAAGGGGGCCCCCTTGAAGCAGCAGTGCCCCTGCCTACAGTGTGGGGTGGTGGGGGCCCCCTGCTCGCGTGTATGCGACGCAGCAACAGCAGCAACAACCAGAAGGTGCCTGACAGACGAAGGAAAAGGGCCACCAGCCAACAGAACTCTGATGATATTATCACGAGACGAAGGTAGGGAGGAGGGCTCCATCACTTTCGCCGAGACGGGCAGCACATACCACAGCGGCATCAGCAGCAGCAGCATCTGCTGTTCGATCTCGTGCTGCTTCAATGCATCTGCTGCTGCTGCTGCTGCTGATGCTGCTGCTCTGCTAATGCGTCTTTTGCTGCTGCAGCCGTTGCCCTTGCGGCAGGGGCCTCAACGGGTANTGCTGCTGCTCTGCTAATGCGTCTTTTGCTGCTGCAGCCGTTGCCCTTGCGGCAGGGGCCTCAACGGGTATCATAGCGGATCTCATTCTATTTCCTCTTGACTTTCTAAAGACCCACGCCCAAGGCAAAACTCCTGCATCGATTTCCGCAGCAACAGCATCAGCAGCTCCTGCTGCTGCACCTGCTGCTGCAGTTCATGGCGCTGCAGCTCACGCCGCTGCAGCGCCTACTGCTTCTGCTGCTATTTCTCCTGCTGCAACAGCAGCAAGACCTCTCCCGAGCAGCGGCGCGGGCTGTGAGGCTCACTTAGCCTCAGGGCGACCTGCTGCTGCCTCCGCTGCTGCTACTTCGATAGAAAAGAGGGGTGCTCCTTCTATCTTGCAATGGCGGGGGGGCAGGAGGGCGCTCAGCAGCTGCTACGGCGGGGTTGCTGCGCTGGCTATGGGCAGCATGCCGTCATCTGCAGGCTTTTTTGTGGTGTATGAGGTGGCAAAGGAGAAACTGAAACAACTCAGTGGGTAGAGGCAACTAGGCTGGTCTCGACCAGCAGCCTGCTGCTGCTGCAAACGTTGGTGCTGCTGCTGGTGTTGGTGTTGCTACTGCTGGTGTTGTTGCTGGTGTTGGGGTTGGTGGTGCTGATGCTGCTGGTGCCCGCTCGGTTGCAGCCGATGCTCTTATTGGTTCAACACCTGCTTCTGCTGTGGTTGCAGCAGCTGCTGCTGTTCTGCCTGTAGTTACACATGTTCTGCGCTTGTTGTTGCTGCTCAAGCTTGAGCCGCCGCACCTTTGCTGCTGCCGATGCCTATTGCTGCTGTTGCTGCTGCTGCTGCTGCGTTGCATACAGACAGTGAGGCACCGCTCGCATCAATGCACATCGCTGCAGCCGCCATAGCAGAGTCTAGCGCCTGCGTCATCCGGTGAGGCCCCCAGAATGGAATATAGAAATAGCGGGGTTGGGGGGCGCTTAATATGTGGTTGCACTTCTTTTGGTTTCTATTATATTGAAATTAAACTATTTTATTTAATTTGAACATCTAAATTGAACATAAAATGCAAGTGGAATTGACGAGGGCTTTAACGTAGAGAGAAGAAATAGTTTGGCTCTGCCGTGGTTGGCGTGCACACACGTTAGCTCGGGTGTACGTACACTGCAGCGTAAGACTGCTTAAGCAGTATCATTG
>NW_013573273.1:3397-3739 GCF_000499745.2 Eimeria mitis
TCAGACAGTGAGGCACCGCTCGCATCAATGCACATCGCTGCAGCCGCCATAGCAGAGTCGAGCGCCTGCGTCATCCGGTGAGGCCCCCAGAGTGGAATATGGAAATAGCGGGGTTGGAGGGCGCTTAATATGTGGTTGCACTTCTTTTGGTTTCTATTATATTGAAATTTAATTATTTTATTTAATTTGTACATCTAAATTGAACATAAAATGCAAGTGGAATTGACGAGGGCTTTAACGTAGAGAGAGGAAGTAGTTTGGCTCTGCCGTGAGTTGGCGTGCACACACGTTAGCTCGGGTGTACGTACACTGCAGCGTAAGACTGCTTAAGCAGTATCATTG
>NW_013573273.1:3839-4152 GCF_000499745.2 Eimeria mitis
GGGGCTTCTTCCGCGTCTGTGAGGGGAGGGTGCTAGGGTGTTTCTATGTAGTGTTGCATTGCGTGCAGCAACCCGTTTGAGGTGGTGAAGCAGCAGGTTCAGCTGGGGCTGCATGCAACAACTGCTGAGGGTTTTGGTGCGGTTTGGCGGCTCGAGGGGCCTCGCGGCTTCTTCGTTGGCCTCGGCACATCGATGCTCCGGGACGTCCCCTTTGCTGCTATGCAGCTCTCGCTATGGGAATGGCTTAAACTCAAGACATTAGGTATGCCGCCTTCTCTTCACCACCGCGATATATATATATATATATATATAT
>NW_013573273.1:4252-4498 GCF_000499745.2 Eimeria mitis
ACAGCCTGCTGCTGCTGCTGATGTTGGTGCTGCTACTGCTGGTGTGGTTGCTGCTGTTGGCGTTGGTGATGCGGATGCTGGGGGTGCCCGCTCGGTTGCAGCCGATGCTCTTATTTCTGCACCACTTGCTTCTGCTGTGGTTGCAGCAGCTGCTGCTGTTCTGCCTGTAGTTACATATGTTCTGCGCTTGTTGTTGCTGCTCAAGCTTGAGCCGCCGCACCTTTGCTGCTGCCGATGCCTATTGCT
>NW_013573273.1:4598-4712 GCF_000499745.2 Eimeria mitis
AGGGCTTCTTCCGCGTCTGTGTGGGGAGGGTGCTAGGCTGTTTGTATGTAGTGTTGCATTGCGTGCAGCAACCCGTTTGAGGTGGTGAAGCAGCAGGTTCAGCTGGGGCTGCAT
>NW_013573274.1:0-415 GCF_000499745.2 Eimeria mitis
TATATATATATATATATATATATATATATATATATATATATATATATATATATATATATATTATATATTGTTTAATATATTTGTATATATGTAATATATATATAAATAATATGTTGCAGCAGCAGCAAGGCGGTACTAATTAAATAATATATATAATATAAACATATATATTATATATTATATAATATATACTAATTACATAATATATATAATATAAACATATATATTATATATTATATAATATGTATATAATATAAACAAAGTAATGCAACAGTAGTAAGCCAGTAGTATACTTATTATATAATATATAAGATAAAAAGTATAAATATAATATGCGTACATTACCTATATATATATATATGTATATATATATATATATATATATATATATATATATATATATATATATATATAT
>NW_013573274.1:439-2133 GCF_000499745.2 Eimeria mitis
ATATATTTTTCTTGGTTATAGAGAAAATATTGTAGTGATTTCCCAAAGAGAAACCCCTTTTTTGTATTTTATTTATATAACCATACCTCAACATTTGTTTTTTTTTTCTTTTCGGGTGTATGATCAGCATCAATTTGTTTGTGTATTTCATTGTTTTTTTCATGAATATTTTCATCAGCATTTGCAGCAACAGCTGACTCTCCTGTCGGTGCGTCTGCGGTGTTGGGGGCCCCGGGGGCCCCCTCTGTACCCCCCTCTACCCCTGTAAGCATTGCTGCTGCTTCTGCCTCTTCAGGAGGCCCCGATGCACTCATTTCTGCTGCTTAAGAGCCAAGTATAAGAACGACAACAATACAAGAAAGCTGTATTTTGGGGGGGAGAAACACAGATCCTTATACAGGGAAAAGAGGACACACGAAAGAAATATAAATAAAATTAAAATATATGAAAATTTTATTCTAAAAATATATATTTATAAATGACAGAATATATATATGAATATAAGATCGTCTGCCTCTCTCATCAATGCATGCAGGCTTCACAGTATCCACCGTCCCATACCCGGTGGGTTGTTTATATGTTCATGTTCTCTAGAATATAGAATATAATATTAATTAAATATATTTATTAACGTTTTTTATTCTTTGTTTCTTTATATTTGAGCAAATGCTGCGTCGGTATACACCCCTGCTGTGCAGAAACCTAAGCGGAAACCTGCAACGACCAACCGGGTATTCAAGCCGAACACGATCGGCACACGCGTCTCTTTGTCTGATAAAAAAGGAAAAGTAATTATTAAATTAAATTAAAACATAAAATTAATATATTTATTGAAAAGAAACACCAGAATTTGCAACTTAATGGCGTAACAACAACACGGGAGCATCTGGTGAGGCATATCACCCAGCACCGACTCTGCAGGGTAATTATGTTCTTGTCTCTCCATGAATAAATAGAGAAAAATATGAAATACAGTTGTATATAAAACAAAAACAAATACATTTCTTATATTCAAATTCCTATGGTGGAATATGCACAGCTAATACCACCATATAAGCAGAACGCTTATACATATTTCTGGTGTATAGGGAGCGCTCGATCGTGTTCGTGAGCCGCCGCAACTTGCATTGACGCCAAACACATTCAGTTAATATTTTTCTATATTTAGCATTCCCCTTCTCCTCGCCACCCAGCCTCTTGTGCTCAGCTACTCAACGCCATGGTTTGGGGGGTGGGGGGGGCCTGAGAGAAGTTGTACTGCACCGCTAGCTGCAACTGATGATACAAGGAAACCTCACAAGAAAACACAAAAAAAAGCATCTTTTGCTGCATAGATAACCCCTATACGCACCTTTTTAGTAGCATTTATACTAGCTTTCTATGCTACATCTAGGTTGGCTAGGAGTTGTATTTCAGGAAAGCAGTGAAACACAAATAAAAAAAATATTTCATATATGTAATTTCAGAAACCTTTTGTTCATGCGGCCTCAGCAGGGGGCCAGAAGAAACTCAGCTGCAGCTTATCGTGAGAGGCAGCCCGCCATAGAAGCTGAATATTTTCGTCTTTTCTGCATGCACTGACACTATAGAAATATATTGAACACGTACTTCTCCCGTAGTACGCAGCATGCATATATATATATATATATATATATATATATATATATATATATATATATATATATATATATATA
>NW_013573274.1:2167-4079 GCF_000499745.2 Eimeria mitis
GTATGTAACTTTGTGCAGATCATACAACACTTTGCAACCACAGTGTTCATAGAGAAATCATAAATCTACGAAATTTCACTTTCTTTATTTTCGCTGATATTTTTTCTTGTGAAACCACTTTTTTTTACAGTGCGGCTTGAAGGCAGTTGTAGCATGAAGAGTCTGAAAGTGAAACATATATGTATTTCTGCTTGCATGAGGGTTGCGTACAGATGAAAATATAAGTATATAGTAGTTGTATACAGTGTCAGTGCATGCAGAAAACTATATAACTTCTTTGTTCTTGATTACGGGGTTACTCTGCAGCAAATGTTGCAGTAAGATGTATCGTAATACATGAAAAGCCACATTCACTCTATTAGCATTGATGCTGTAGGGGCGATCAACTGCTTTTTTATGGCTTTCATATAGAGAATCTGATTCTATTGTATAATACAATGATCCTCAGCTAACACAGGAAACCCTAGATACAGTTGAAAGCAACATATTCGTGTAGCGAAAAGGAAAGAAAGCAGAAGTATCATGGAGGAGAGTAAAGAAGCATCAATATTATTTGAAATGAAATAAAAAAACATCAATATTATTTGAAATGCAGTAACTAGAACGATCGTATTGATCATTAAGCATTGAGGGGGAAACAAGAACGATGGCAGATGTATGTAGCATGATCAGTATAAAGTTCAACTATGTATTTTTTCTGTAGTTTCAGTTTGCCTACTGAGAAGAAAGCAGCTATTCATCAACTCTTTATAGTGCGGTGCTGATAAAAACAACTAATTGAGGGTTTTTTTAAGGTTACTAAAGAAATTTCCTCGCAAAGAAATTCGCAGAAAGCTGAATTGCAACTTCCGGTGGCTGCGCTCGGGGTGTCTAGGCAGTGCAGGAAACACAGCTGCTACGTCTTATATAAATATATATATATATATATATAAATATGAATTCTTTGAGTTTTTTGCGGCTGAGAAAGCTTATAATATAATATATAATATTCTTTATAAAACTTTTGCTTTCTTTAGATGTTCAAATCGCAGAGGATCTCATAGAAACACTCCATGGTTACATGAACAGTGCAGAATACGGTGTAGTATAGAAAGCACGAGGAAACGCAGTATTTGCTTCGTTTTTAGTTTATTTTTTAAAGTGTAAATATATTTAATATGAAATATTTATCAAATAAACAAATTTCTCCGGTTTTTTTAGGTGAATCATCGCAAGAGGAATGAAGTAACACAGTGTGGAGGGTTGAGCGGCTCAGCGTGCAGGTATCTGGGGGGCCCCACGGCAACAGAACAGAGCTAGGGTTTCTGCTGATTCAGTGCAGCAGTAAGTATAATTTTTGTTTTTTTTTCGTAATTAATTGAGATATTTAAAAAGTATTTTTACCTTTAGACACTAAGATTTCTCCTGCTGCTCACTTACTCACCGCAGCCCGTGGTGGGCTCGGCTACCCACTGGTAGCATACACAAACTGAACAGCTGCAGCAACAAAAAAATAAAAATGGATCTCTCAGAGGCAATTCCAATGTTAATGGATTTTGCTGGTAAGTTTATTTTTTCTTTGCTTTCTTCTTTTTCTTCTTTTTCATGTCTCTCTCCTGTGGACGCCCGGTGGCTGCAGGCTCAACGAACAGCAACACAAACAACTGCGCATAAATATATAATTAATATTCACATATATTTTAATATTTATTTAATTTCACAATAGAAAACATATTACATCCATAGAAACTGAAATATATCAATATTTATTCAATACTGAATTGATACTATACATTCACTTATAACTACTATAAACCCATATTAAACTAGTATATAAACAAAGATTCATATTTAATTAATATGATATATATATATATATATATTTATATTTATATTAGATAAATATAAATATAATTATAAAGAAAAGAAATAT
>NW_013573275.1:0-298 GCF_000499745.2 Eimeria mitis
TGTGGGCATCGAATGTTCGTTGCTGCTTCGTGCTGCTGTTGCTGCTGCTGCTGCTGCTGCTGCTGCTGCTGCTATAGCTCGTGCTGCTGCTGACTCTCTTGTTGCTGCATTGTCTGCTGCTGCTCCTGCTATTGACACTGCTGCTGTCGCAGCAGCAGCAACTGCTGCTGCTGCTGCTGCTGCTGCAGCAGCTCTTCTCTCGCTGCGCGTTGTTTACCCGTTGCTGTTCGATCCTCATTGTTCCCGTTGCTGCTGCTGCTGCTGCTGCTGCTGCTGCTGCTGCTGCTGCTGCTGCTGC
>NW_013573276.1:962-1560 GCF_000499745.2 Eimeria mitis
TGATGCTGCTGCTGCTGCTGTTGTTGTTGTTGCTGCTGTTGCTGCTGCTCCTGTTGCTGCTGCTGCTCCTCCTGTTGCTGGTGCGGCTGCTGCAGCTGATGCTGCTTCTGCTGCTGCTGCTGTCGCCGCTGTTACGGTGAATTTATACTACACAACAGCAGCAGCAGCAGCAGCAGCAGCAGTTGCTGCTGCTGCAGCGATAGCAGCAGCAGCAGCAGCAGCAGCAAGGGCGTTTAGTATGAGTTGTCTGGTGTTTGTATCTGCGGGAATAGCTGCATTATAAAATCTCTCTGAAGTTTCTCTTTTGCTGCTGCTGCTGCTGCTGCTGCTGCTGCTGCTGCTGCATGCAGCCGCCACGGTCACCGCAGCAGCAGCAGCAGCAGCAGCAACAGCAGCAGCAGAACACTGAAACTTGCAGCAAAAGTAAAATAAAAGTCGAAATAAATAAATTTAATTTTATTTTCTGAAACATTTTGTTTTGTCTTCGTTAACAGAGCGGTTGATCTGCTGCTGCTGCTGCCGCTCTTCCTGCTGCTGCTGCTGCTGCTGCTGCTGCTGCTGCTGCTGCTGCTGCTGCAATGGCATCAAAAGTATACGG
>NW_013573276.1:1660-2584 GCF_000499745.2 Eimeria mitis
CTCCTCTGGCTCTACAAGCTGTATGTACCGCCTCACAGCTGCTCCTGCAGCAGCAGCAGCAGCTGCTGCAGCTGCTGCTGCAGCAGCAGCAGCAGCGGGAGCAACAGCAGCAGCAGAAGCAGCAACAAAAACTGCAGCGCCAGCAGCTAGAAGACTACACACAGCAGCACGCCAGACATTTGCTGCTGAGGCTTCTGCTGCAGCAGCAAGGACAGCAGCAGCAGCAGCAGCAGCAACACATAATGGAGCGACAGCAGCAACAGCAGCAGCAGCCACAGCAGCAGCAGCAGCAGCTGCTGCTGCTGCATCACCAACAGCAATGACAACCACCACAGCAGCAGCAGCAACTGCTGCCCGCCGCTGCTTCCATTCTTCATCGAATGCAAAAGACGAGCAGCAGCAGCAGCAGCAGCTAGAGCAGCAGCAGAAGCAGCAGCTAGAACAGCAGCAGAAGCAACAAGAGCAGCAGCAGGAAACTTGTAAGTAAAGATACACTCAGCTTCTGCTGCTGCTGCTGCTGCTGCTACATTCATGTTTTGTTGCTTTTGCTGCTGGGGCCGCAGCAGGTGCTGTTGCTGCTGCTTCTGGTGCTGCTTCTTCTGCTGCTGCTGCTGCTTCTGTTGCTGCTGCTGCTGCTGCTGCTGCTGCTGCTGCAGCCTTTCTTTGTTGCTGCTTTTGCTGCTGTCTTCGCAGCTCCCCGCCCCCAAACCACAATGACGGATGAGGTCAGACCTAAACCCTAAACCCTAAACCCTAAACCCTAAACCCTTGCTGTAGCAGGAGCTCATCGCCAGCTAGCTAGCTAGCCATCTAGCTAGCTAGCTAGCTAGCTAGCTGTGTTTTATGTGTATATATTTAGTTGAGTGTATATACATATATATGCCTTAACAACTATGAATCTGCTGCTGCTGCTGCTCTTTCTGC
>NW_013573276.1:2684-3214 GCF_000499745.2 Eimeria mitis
TAGAACAGCAGCAGAAGCAACAAGAGCAGCAGCAGGAAACTTGTAAGTAAAGATACACTCAGCTGCTGCTGCTGTTGCTGCTGCTGCTGCTGCTGCTGCTGCTGCTAAATTCATGTTTTGTTGCTTTTGCTGCTGAGGCCGCAGCAGTTGCTGTTGCTGCTGCTTCTGTTGCTTCTGCTGCTGCTTCTTCTTCTGCTGCTGCTGCTGCTGCTGCTGCTGCTGCTGCAGCCTTTCTTTGTTGCTGTTTTTGCTGCTGTCTTTGCAGCCCCCCGCCCCCAAACCACAATGACGGATGAGGTCAGACCTAAACCCTAAACCCTAAACCCTAAACCCCAAACCCTAAACCCTAAACCCTTGCTGTAGCAGGAGCTCATCGACAGCTAGCTAGCTAGCCAGCCAGCTAGCTAGCTAGCTAGCTAGCTAGCTAGCTAGCTAGCTAGCTGTGTTTTATGTATACATGTTTAGTTGAGTGTATATACATATATATGCCTTAACAACTATGAATCTGCTGCTGCTGCTGCTCTTTCTGC
>NW_013573276.1:3314-3615 GCF_000499745.2 Eimeria mitis
GCTGCTGCTGCTGCTCTTTCTGCTGCTGTTGCTGCTGCTGCTGCTGCAGGAGGTGCAGCAGAAGCTGCGTGACTTAGTATCTACAACAGCAGTTGTTTTGTTTATGAAGGGGCGGCCAGAACGGCCGCTTTGTGGTTTCTCTGCTCGTGCTGTTTTGCTGCTGGAAGCAGCAGGAGTTGAGGAATATACATTCGTTGACTGCAGCATACCGCAGCAGCTGCTGCTGCAGCAGCAGCAGCAGCAGCAGCAGCAGCAGCAGCAGCAGCAGGAGGGGGAGCAGGAGGGGGAGGAGGAGGGGGAG
>NW_013573276.1:3715-4528 GCF_000499745.2 Eimeria mitis
AGCAGCAGCAGCAGCAGCAGCAGCAGCAGCAGCAGGAGGGGGAGCAGGAGGGGGAGGAGGAGGGGGAGCAGGGGGAGCGGGGAAAGGAGAAAGAAAAAGAACAGCAGCAACTGCAGCAGCAGCAGCAGCAGCAGCAGAAGGAACTGCAGCAGCAGAAACTGCAGCAGGAGCTGCAGCAGCTGCAGCAGAAGAGGCAGCAGCTTCGTGCTGCTGTTGCTGCTGTCTTTGGGTGGCCTACGCTGCCGCTGCTGGTGGTTAGGGGGAAGCCCGTGGGGGGGGCAGATATACTGCAGCAGCTGCAGCAGCAGCAGCAGCTAGCTCCTTTGTTAAGAGGAGAACATGTAGATGTATAAATAAATATAAATAAATATAAATAAATAAATATAAATATAAATATATAAATAAATATAAATATATAAATGTATTTATGGGTCGGTGGGGGCAGATATACTGCAGCAGCTGCAGCAGCAGCAGCAGCAGCAGCAGCAGCAGCAGCAGCAGCAGCTAGCTCCTTTATTAAAGGGAGAACATGTAGATGTATAAATATAAATAAATAAATATAAATATATAAATATAAATATATAAATATATATAAATATGTAAATATATTTATATATTCATATATATTTATATATATTTATATATATTTATTTATTTATATATATTTATATATATGTGTGGGTGCTGATATACTGCAGCAGCTGCAGCAGCAGCAGCAGCAGCAGCAGCAGCAGCAGCAGCAGCTAGCTCCTTTGTTAAGGGGAGAACATGTAGACTTATAAATATAAATATAAATATATATATATATATATA
>NW_013573277.1:0-684 GCF_000499745.2 Eimeria mitis
CACGAGGCGACCGCGATCAGCACGAAGGTCAACAGCGCAAGGATAATCTGCATAGCGGACGTGCATCTCGGGCGTCATCTCGTGGTGCAGAGAGTGCGCGAATACTTGGAAATACGAGAGGCTGACGGCGCTAGCATGATGGAAGCACTGACAGATACCCCGCCATGCATCCGTACATGCGACCGACAGTCTCAAATGTGGATTGAAACGTGCTGAGTTCTCCCATTGCACTGGCGCTCTGGTGAATCTGCCGCTCGATTGAGGAGATTCGTTGTTGCGCGTCCACCTCGTAGTGTAGTGCTGGCTTTACAACATGCGCCATTGGGTTCTGACGTCTGGGGATTCTGGCCTTTGGACACGTTGACCTGCTAGACACGCTCGTTTGAAGCATCTATTTTTTCCACCCCCTTATGAAACTACGAGACAGCAGATGCGCAGCACCCACGATCATCACAAAGCTCACCAGTGCAAGAATAATGCGCACAACTTGATTGCATCTCGCAAATCATTGCGTGGTGCAGAAAGTGAGTTGATAGCTGGAATTATGAGACACTGATACTGCCGCGTGAAAGCGCTTGTTACCAACCTGCACTCACGCAAGGGACCGACAATGTCAAATGCGGGTTATCAGTAACCGAGCGCTCCTACTGGACTGGCGCGCTGATGAATCTGCCAATGCACTGC
>NW_013573277.1:757-1077 GCF_000499745.2 Eimeria mitis
TTGCGCAAGCTTCGGCCCAACGAACGCCCTTATTTGATATGTCGTTTTGTCTGATGCTATATGCAACAACGAGACAGCGGATGCGTGTTGATCACGATCAGTACAAAGCTTAACAGCGCAGGAATAATGCGCATCACGGGCTTGTATGCCGTCCATCATTATGTGGCGCAGAAAGTGCGCGAATACTTGAAAATACGAGCCGTTCACGGAATTCGGACTGTGGGGAGCGCTAGCACACTACTGCATATTCGTGCATGCGACCGAAAGTATCAAGTGCGGATTATCAGGAACTGAGTTCTCGCACTGCGCTGGTGCTCTAG
>NW_013573277.1:1177-1433 GCF_000499745.2 Eimeria mitis
CGCGCTAGCACACTACTGCATATTCGTGCATGCGACCGAACGTATCAAGTGCGGATTATCAGGAACTGAGTTCTCGCACTGCGCTGGTGCTCTAGTGAAACTGCCACTCCATTTAGGACATTTGTTGTTGCGCGTCATCTTGTAATGTAGTGTTGGCCTTGCAAGATGAGTCAATTGATTTTGGCTTCTGGGGATTTCTGACATTTGCACACGTTGGCCCACTAGGCACGCTTTTTCGGTGCACCTATTTTGTCCG
>NW_013573277.1:1507-2075 GCF_000499745.2 Eimeria mitis
ATCAGCAGCACAGGAGGAATGTGCGTGACGGGCTTGTATCGTTCCCATCATTGCATGGTGCAGAGAGTACGCGAATACTTGGAAAAACGAGACGCTGACCGAGGCCGGATCGTTGAAGCGCTTATCAACGTCGTCCATTCGTACATGCAACCAGCTGTCTCAAGTGCGGGTTGTCGATAACCTAGTTCTCCCGCTCGACTGGCGCTCTAGTGCTTCTGCCGCTTTATTGAATATGTGCTTTGTTGAGTGCTGTTGTCGTAGAGCTAATCTTGCAAGATGAACCAACGGATATCGACGTTTGCGGATTTCGGCTTGCGCAAGCTTCGACCCAACAGACACGTTTGTTTGGTCGATCGGTTTGCAAGATTGATGCGCATCTCTGACTTGCATCTCGCAAATCATTGTGGTGCAGAGAGTGCGCAAAAGCCTGGAATTACGAGGGGCTGACGAAGATCGGATTGTGAAAGGTTTTGACACACGGCCGCACATTTGTACTTTTGATCCGACAGTCTCAAATGCGGGTTGTCAATGACTGAGTTTTCCCACTGCAGTGCCGCTCCGATGAATC
>NW_013573277.1:2151-3052 GCF_000499745.2 Eimeria mitis
GGGGTCACTGTTCTTTGCATTCTGGAGACTCGCCGCTGCAGGCCTGGGCTTACTAAGCACCCTTGTTTGGTGCATAGATTTTGTCCGCAGCTCTATGAAGCTACGCGACAGCGGACGCGGGGCGACCACTCTCAGCAAAAAAGGCCAAGAGCCCATGAGCGCACGCATACTGCGCATGATGCCCTTGTATCGCGCAAATCATTGCGTGATGCAGGAAGTGCGTAGACAGTTAGGATTATGAGTTACTAACAGGGGTGCGATGGACAGTCACGCGTGCGGCCTGTCAATAACTGAGTTCTGGCGCTTGAGGGGCGCTCTACTGAATCTGCCAGCGGACTAAGGCAATTCATCGTTGAGCGGTTTAGTTGTATATCTGGTCTTGAAAGATGAATCATTGGGCTTTGATGTTTGGGCGGTTCGGCCTGCGCAGGCTTCGGCCCACCAGACACGCTTGCGTGATCTATCGTTTGTTCCGCTGCTCTAAGCAGCTACGCGACAGCTCACGCGAGATGCCCCTGATCCGCCCAAAGGTAAATAACGCACGAATAATGCGCAAGATGAGCTTGTATCTCGGAAATGATTGCGTGGTGAAGAGAGTGCGCGGATACGGGGAAATACTATACGCTGACGGTGATCGGCCCACGGAAGCGCTAACACACGACGCCTCATTCGGACCTGTGGTCGACAGTCTCAAATGTGGACTGTCAATAGCTGCAGTTTCCCACTGAAATGGCGCTTCGGCGAATGTGCCACTGCGTTGAAGTTTGTTGTGAAGCATCCATCTCGTAGTGTAGGGTCGGCTTTGCACGGTGAGTCATAGGGTTTTGAAGTTTGCGGATTCTGGCATGCGCGCGCGTTGGCCTAGTTGACACTGTTCTATGCATGCATTTTGTCCCTATAA
>NW_013573277.1:3152-3909 GCF_000499745.2 Eimeria mitis
TGGCTTTGCACGGTGAGTCATACGGTTTTGAAGTTTGCGGGTTCTGGCATGCGCGCGCGTTGGCCTAGTTGACACTGTTCTATGCATGCATTTTGTCCCTATAAAACTACGATACAACGGACGCGAGGCGACCACCCTCAGCACGAAGGCCAACGGCGCAGGAACAAATGCGCAGCACGACCTTGTATCGCACCCATAATTGCGTGGTGCAGGAAGTGCGTATACAGTTGGAATTATTAGACGCTGACAAAGATTGACGCGTCGGCTCGCTGACCATCGCCGCACATCCGTACATGCGACCGGCAGTCGCAAATGCGGGTCGTCAATAACTCCCACTGGAGTGGCGCTCTAATCAATCTGCCACTGCTCTGGACAGGTTCACCATCGATCGTTGTTGTCAGAGATATGGTCGTGCAAGATGCATCATTGGTTTCTTATGCTTGAAGCTTTCGGTGTGCGCAAGCTTCGGCCCGCCAAGAGCGCTTCTTTAGTCAATCGGTTTTGTGCAGTGCTCTATGAAACTACGAGACAGAGAATGCGAGGCGACCGGGATCAGCGCAAATGTGAACAACAGAGAAATAATGCGCAGGATGGCCTTGCATTCCGCCTATCATTGCGCGGTACAGGAAGTGAGTGGATACTTGGAAATATAGGGCACTGACAGAGATAGGCGGGTGGACGCGCTGATAACCGCCACACATTCGCACACACAATCGACAGTCTCAAGTGCGGATTGCCAATAACTGAGTTCTCTCAC
>NW_013573277.1:4074-4573 GCF_000499745.2 Eimeria mitis
CGCTGCTGTATGCAACACCGAGACAGCGAATGTCGTTCGACAACGATCGGAACAAATGTCAACAGCGCAGGAACAATACATATTACGGACTTGTATCCCGCCTATCATTGAATGGTGCAGGAAGTGAGTAGCTAGTTGGAATTATGAGGCATTGGCACAGGTAAACGGGCGAAAGTGCTCATCACCGCCGCCCTTTTGTACATGTGACCGGCAATCCCAAGTGCTATTTGCCAATAACTGCGTCCTCCCACTGGACTGGCGCTCTAGTGAATCTGCCACTGCATTGGAGAAGTTTGTTGTTGAGCTGTTTTGTCGTTAAGTTGGTCTTGCAAGGTGAACTGTAGGGTTTTGACATTTGAGGGTTTCCGCGTGAGCAAGCCTCGATCCACCAGACGCGTTTGTTTGACCGATCATTTTCGTCTGCTGCTTTGTACAGTAATGAGCCAGGGGACGCGCGTTGAACACGACAAGCACAATGGTCAGCTGCGCAAAAATTATG
>NW_013573277.1:4673-4810 GCF_000499745.2 Eimeria mitis
GAGCCTCGATCCACCAGACGCGTTTGTTTGACCGATCGTTTTCGTCTGCTGCTTTGTACAGTAATGGGCCAGGGGACGCGCGTTGAACACGACAAGCACAATGGTCAGCTGCGCAAAAATTATGTTCACCACGGCCT
>NW_013573277.1:4936-6043 GCF_000499745.2 Eimeria mitis
ACCGCATTGGAGAAGGTCGCCGTTGAGCGGTGTTGTCGTAGAGTTGGTTTTGCAAGGTGGGTAATTGGGTTTTTACGTCTAGTCCTTTGCTTGTGCACACTTCCCTGCACCAGACACACTTGCTTAATCAATCGATTTCGTACCCTGCTCTATGAAACTACGAAAAAAACGGGCGCGTGGTGAACACGATTAGCACCCATGCCAATAGCGCACGTATCGTGCACATGAAGGGCTTGTATCTCTCAAGTCACTGAGTGGTGCAGAGAGTGCGCGAATAGTTGGAAATGCGAGACGCTGGCGGAGACCAGATCGCGCGAGCATTGACACATTCGCGCATGTGATGACAGTCTCAAGTTCCGGCCGTCATGAACTAAGTTCTCCTACTGGGCTGGTGCCCTGGTAAATTGTAGCTAAAAGTCCACTGCGTAGTGTAGTGCTGGCTTTGCAGCGTGAGGCAAAGGGTTTTGTCGTCTGTACATTCTGGCGTGTGCGCGCGTCGCCGCACTAGACACGCTTGGCCATCGACGTTCTCCGCTGTTCTATGAAACAACGCGACAGCGGAAGCGTGTTGCGTGCACAAAGGTCAACAGCGCAGGAACAATGTGCACAGGAACAATGTGCGTCACGGGCATGCATTTCACGCACTGCTGCGTGGTGCAGGAAGTGAGTACCATTCACTTAATTAGATGGAATTATGAGACACTGACGGTGGTTGTTGGAAGCGCTGATATTCGGCGCGCATTCGCACATGCGATCAACAGTCTCAAGTGCTCGTTATCAATAACTGAGTTATCCGACTGGACTGGCGCTCTACTGCACCTGCCACTTCATTGGAAAAGCTCGTTGTTGAGCTGTGCTATCGTAGGGCTGGCTTTGCAATATGAGCCATTGCGTTTTGACATTTGAGGGTTTCGAGCTGCGCAGGCTCCGGCCCGCCAGACACGTTTTTTTATTTGTCGATCTTTTCCGTCACCCTATGAAACTATATGACAACGGCCGCGTAGTAAAAACGATTAACGCCCAGGCCAACAGCGCATGAATTGCGCGCACGAAAGCCTTCTATCTCACCCATCAGTGTGCGGAACAGATGGTGCGTGAATAATTGGA
>NW_013573277.1:6114-6627 GCF_000499745.2 Eimeria mitis
TGGGTTTCAGCATATCTGGGTTCTGGCCTGTACAGGCCTGGGTGTACTAGACTCGCTTGTTTGATCCATCTTTTTGTCCACAGCCCTATACAACTTTTCGACAGCGGAGACGTGGCGACCACGAGCGGCACAAATGTCAACGGCGCGGGAATCAGGCACATAACGGGCTTGTATCTTAGCCATCATTGCGTTGCGCAGAGAGTGCGCGAATAGTTGCAAATATGGGTGGCTCACGGAGATCGGATTGCGCAAGTTCTATAACAGGACGGCGCATTTGTGCATGCGAATGACAGTCTCAAGTGTTGCTTCCCAATAGGTGACTTCTCCCACTGGATTGGCACTCTAGTGAATCTGCCACTACATTGGAGAAGTTTGTCGTTAAGCTGTTTCGTCGTTAAGCTTGTCTTGCTTGAATCATTGGGTCTTGACGCTTGTGGGTTTCAGCCTGCGCAAGCTTCCGCCCACTAGACACGCTTGTTTAATCTGTCGATTCTGTCCACTGCTCTAAAAAAC
>NW_013573277.1:6727-6935 GCF_000499745.2 Eimeria mitis
ACGAGAGACTGACGGGGATTCGATCGCCGAAGCGCTTATCACCGCACGTTCATTGCTGTGATGAACGATCTGGAATAAGTATTGCCAGGGACTGAGTTCTCCAACAGCACTGGCGCTCTGCTGAACCTGACACTGCAATGAGGAAACTTGTTGTAAAACGTCAATTTCGTGGATTTGCCTTGAATTTGCAAGGTGAGTCATAGAATGT
>NW_013573277.1:7035-9962 GCF_000499745.2 Eimeria mitis
AAAGAGACAGCCGACGTGATCCGACAACGATCAGCACAAAGTTCAATAACGAAAGAAATAATGAAAATCACGGACGTTCATCTTGCAAATCGTTGCGTGGTGCAGAGAGTGCGCGAATACTTGGAAACCCGAGAGACTGACGGGGATTCGATCGCCGAAGCGCTTATCACCGCACGTTCATTGCTGTGATGGACGATCTGGAATAAGTATTGCCAGGGACTGAGTTCTCCAACCGCACTGGCGCTCTGCTGAACCTGACACTGCAGTGAGGAAACTTGTTGTAAAACGTCAATTTCGTGGATTTGCCTTGAATTTGCAAGGTGAGTCATAGAATGTTTGACGTGTGTGTAGCCTGGCAATTGCACGCGTTGGCCCACTAGACTCGCTCGTTTGATGCCTCTATTTTGTCCGCTGCTTAATGAAACTACGCGACAACGGACACGTGACGACCACTATCAGCACAAAGATCAACATGATTGTATCTCCCAAACAACGGCGTGGTGAAGAGAGTAAGTGTATAGTTGAAATTACGGGACACTGCCAAATACTGGCGTGTGGAAACGCTCATCACCGACTCACATTCGTCTTGGGGACCGAGAGTGCCAAACGCTGGTTGTCAACAGCTGATGTATCCCACTGAACTGAACCTCTAGTGCAATGCACCTGCCACTACACTGTAGAAGTTCATGGTTGAGAGATTTTGCCGTAGATCTGCTCTTGCAAGATGAATCACTGGGCTTTAACGCTTGAGGGCTTCAGGCTGCGCAAGCGCCGGCTCACAGGGCACGCCTGTTTAATTTATCTATTTTCTCTTCTGTTCTGTGAACGTGCGAAACAGGAGACGCGAGGAGACAACGCTGAGCACAAATACCAACACCGCACGAATAGTGTGCATGGCGGGTTTATCCGTCGCACATCACCACTGCCTGGTGCAGGAAGTGAGTAGATACTTGGAATTGTGAGGAACTGACACCTACTGAACGTGGAAGCGCTCATCACCCCCCAACAATCGTACATGCGACGGGGACAGTCTCACATGCGTGCCATCAATAACTGCGTTCTCCCACTGGATTGGCGCCATAGTGAATCTGCCAGTGCATTGGATAAGTTTGTTCTTGAGCTGTTTCGTCGTGGACCTGGCCTCGCAAAATGCAGCATTGGGCTTTGACGTTTAAGGTTTTCGGCCTGCGCAAGCTTCGACCCACTGGGCACACTTGTTTAATCGATCGATTTTGTCTGCTGCTCTATGCAATTATGAACCAGCAGACCCGTTTTGTCATCACAATGGTCAACAAAATAATGCGCATCTCTGGAGGGTATGTCGCACATCGCAAATCACTGCGTTGTGCAGCTAGTGCGTTAATACATGAAAATACGATATGCTGACAAAGACTGGGGGGTGGAAGGGCTTGTCACCACCGCACATTCGTACATGCGATCGAACGTCCCAAATCTGGGTTGCCAATAACTGACTTCCCCCGCCGGGAGGGCGCTCTGGTGTATCCTAGGTCAGCGTCCACTTCGGTGTGTGGCGCTGGCTTTGCAAGATAAGTCATTGGGCTTCGACATTTGAAGCTTTTAGCCTGCGCAAGCTTCGGCCCACCGGACACTTTTCAGTTGCTCTATAAAACTTCGAAACGACGGACACGGGGTGACGGCGATTAGCACAAAGGTCAGCAGCACAGTATTAGTGCGCATATCGGGCTTGTCTTAGCAAATCATTTCGTCGTGCAGGACGTGAGTGGATAGGTGGTATTGCGCGACACTAACAAAGGTTGGCGCGTGTAACCGCCGATCACCATTGCACATTCGTAGATGCGACCGACGGTCTTAAATGGTTAGAAATAACTGAGTACTTCTACTAAACTGCCCCGCCAGTGCATCTGCCACTGCATTGGAGAAGTTCTTTGTTGAGCGTTGTTGTCATAGAGCTGGTTTTGCAAGATGAAACATTGAATTTTGGCGTTTTGCGAGTTTCAACTTGCCAAAGTTTCGGCCCACCAAACTTGCTTGCTTCATCTATTTCGTCCGCTTCTCTATGAAACTAGGAGACAACGGACGCGTGCCCACCACGACCAGCACAAGTGTCAACCGAGCAGGCATACTGTGCACAACGCGAGTGTATGTCGCAGATCATTGCGCAATGCAGGAAGTGAGTAGATATATGGACGAGGCACGGACAGCGATTGGTGAGTGGAAGGGCTGATGACCACCGCAGAGGCGTAAATGCGATCGACAGTCTCAAATGGGGGTTGTCATGCGTTCTCCCACTAGACTCCCGTTCCCGTGAATCTGCTGCTGCATTGAAGAGATTACTTGTGAAGCCTCTGTTTTGTACCGTAATGTTGGCTTTGGGTCACTGGGCCTTGGCATTTGTTGATCCTTGTCTGTTGCGATGCTTGTTTGATGCATGTATTTTGCCCACTGCTCTATGGAACCAAGCAGCGGATGCGCTACTACCACGATCACTACAAATGTCACCAGCGCAGGATGAATGCGTATGGCGGCCCTGTATCTCTCCCATGATCGTGTGGTGCAGGAAGTGAGTATACAGTTGGAATTATGAGACCCTGACAGGGATGGGTGCGAGGAAGCGCGGTTGACCGCCGCACTTTCGAACATGCATTCAACAGTCTGAAATGCGGGTTGTCAATAACTGAGTTCTCCCACTGGATTGGCGCTCTAGTGTACCTGCCACTTCATTGGAGAAATTAGTTGTTGAGCGTTATTGTCGTAGAGCTGGTCTTGCAAGATGAACTGTACGGTTTTGACGTTTGAGAGTTTTGACCTCCGCAGGGTTCGGCTCGCCCGACACTGTTTAATTTATAGGTTTTCTCCGCTGTTCTAGGAGACTGCAATACAGCGGACGCGAGGCGACCACGACCAGCACAGGAATATTGTGCATCATGGACTTGTATATTGCCAAT
>NW_013573277.1:10062-10859 GCF_000499745.2 Eimeria mitis
GGGCGAGGCGACCACGACCAGCACAGGAATATTGTGCATCATGGACTTGTATATTGCCAATCATGGCGTGCTGCAGGAAGTGAGTAGATAGTTGGAATTATGAGATACTGACAGAGATTGGCGCGTGAACGCGCAGACAACCGCCGCCCACTCGCACATGCGATCGACAGTCTCAAATTCGGGTTGCCAAAAACTACTTTTTTCTGCCAAAAACTACTTTTTCCCGCTGGACTGGCGCTCTAGTGAATCTGCCACTGCATTGGAGAAGTTTGTTCTTGAGCTATCTCGTCGTACAGCTGGTCTTGCAAGATGAATCACCGGGTTTTGGCGTATGCGCGTTTGGGCCTGCGCCCGCTTTAGCCCACTAGACACGCTTGTTTGATGCATCTATCTTGTCCGCGATTCTATGAAACTACGAGACAAAGAACGCGAGGCGTCCATGATCAGCACAAATGTCAGCTGCGCACGAGTCATGCGCATGACGGGCTTGTATCTTGCAAATCATTGTGTGGCTCAGGCGGTGAGTATATAGTTGGGATTATGGGACACTGACAGGGATTGGCACGTGGAAACGCTGCTCAACGCCGCCTAGTCCATCTCGTGGTGTCGCCTTAAAAGATGGGGCATTGGGTTTTGACGTCTGAGGATTCGAGCCCGTGCAGGCGTGGGCTTAGTAGGCACGCGTGTTTCGTTTATCTAGTTTCTCCGCCGCGCTATGAAGCGGCGGGACAGAAAACAGGTGGCGACCACAATCAGTACAAAACTCAAGGGGAATAATGAACCCCGCGTGTTCGTAC
>NW_013573277.1:10893-12415 GCF_000499745.2 Eimeria mitis
AGTAGATAGTTGGAATTATTAGACGCTTACAGAGATTGGCGGGTGATCATCACAGCGCAGTTGTACACGCAACGGACAGTCTCAAATGCGGGAAGCCAATGAGTGCGTCCCACTGAGCTGGCTCTCTAGTGAGTCTGCCACTGCACAGGAGAAGTTGACATTCGAAAGTTGTCCTCGTAGATCGGGTCTTGCAAGATGAACAACCATTGGATTTTGACGTTTGATCGTTTTGGCCTACGCAGACATCGTCCCGTTAGGAACGCTTGTTTAATCTATCGATTGTGTTCAGTACTCTGTAAAACTATGAGAGAGCGGACGCGTGTTGAGAACGATCAGAACGCAGATTTAGAGCGAATGAGGAGTGCGCAAAATGGGCTTGTATCTCGCACATCATTGGGTGGTGCAGAGAGTACGTAAATGCATGAAAATAAGTGATTCTGACGGAGATCTGATCGTTGAACTGCTGATCACTACCACACACTCATACATGTGATCGAGCATCTCAAGTGCGGATTGTCAGGAACTGACTGTTCATGCTCCACTGGCGGTCTGGTGGACATGCCGGTGCAGTAAGGAGATTCATCGTTGAGCATCCATCTCTTAGTGCAACGCTGGCTTTGCAAGATGCGTCTTTGTGTTTTGACGTTTGAGGGTACCTGCCTGCGCAAGCCTCAGCCTATTATACGGGCTTGCTTTGTCTATCGTTTGTGCTTGCTGCTCTATGAAAATACGCGACAGCGCACGTGATGTTCCCCCGGTCATCACGAATGCCAACAAATAACGAATAATGTGCATGACGGTCTTGTACCTCTCCCGTCACTATGTGCAGAGAGTGCGCGAAAGCATGGAAATACGAGACGGTGACGGAAATCGGATCGTGGAAGCTCTAACACACCAGCACGCATTCGTACATGCGATCGACAGTCTCATGATTTTCCCTCCACCAACGGGAGTTGTCAGTAACTGGCTTCTCGCGCTGAACTGGCGTTCTGGTGCATCTGCCAGTGCATTGGAGAAGCTCGATGTTGAAAGTTGTAGAGCTGGTCTTGCATGATGAAGTATCGGGTTTTGACGTGTGGGGGATTAGGCCTGCGCACGCTTCGACCCGCAACACACGCTTTTTCAATCTTTTGATTAACCACGCGTATGTAGCGGGACGGCGCTAACCACCATATACACCTCCCGATGCTCGACGAAACTAGAAATTAGCGGACGCGACGCGAGCACCCTCAGCACACATGGCAGCAAGCAGGCAGCACCGCCTTGTTGTTTCGCGGTGCAGAGAGTACGTAGACAGTTGGAAGTACGAAATGCTGGCGGATATCGGATCCGGCAAGCGCTTTTCGCCACTGCGCATTCGTACATGCGATTGACAATCTCAAGTGAATGTTGCCAATAACGGCGTTCTCCCGTTGGACTGACGCTCTAGTGAATCTGCCACTTCATTGCAGGCGTTCGCCCTTTATGACGGTTTCATAGAGCTTGTCTTGCAAGATGAATCCTTGTTTTTTGACGCTTGAGG
>NW_013573277.1:12515-13950 GCF_000499745.2 Eimeria mitis
GTGTTGCCAATAACGGCGTTCTCCCGCTGGACTGACGCTCTAGTGAATCTGCCACTTCATTGCAGACGTTCGCCCTTTATGACGGTTTCATAGAGCTTGTCTTGCAAGATGAATCCTTGTTTTTTGACGCTTGAGGGTTTCGTCGTGCGCAAGCTTCGGCCCGCTAGACACGCTTATTTGATTTATTGAGTTTGTCCTGTGCTCTATAAAACTACGAGACGGCGGGCGCCAGGGGCGCATGATCTGCACACAGGTCATCCGCGCAGACGTCTTGCACATGACGGTCCTGTCTTTCCCAAATAATTGCCTTTTGCAGGATGTGAGTAGATAGATGGACTCGTAAGAACCTGACACAGCTTGGCGCGTGGAAGCGCTCATCACCGCCGCCGGTTCACACATATGACCGAGAGTCTCAAGTGTGTGCTGTCAATAGCTGCGTTCTCCCGCTGTTCTGGCTTTCTCGTGAATATTCCACCGCGTTGGAGACGTTCGTTGTTGAGCGTTGTTCTCATATAGCTTGTCTTGCAAGGTGAATCATTTCATTTGACATTTGATGGTTTCGGCGTGCGCACGCGTCGGCCCACCAGACACGCTTGTTTGATTTATTGATTGCGTCCGCTACCCTACGAAATTGCGAGACAGCGGACGCGAGACGACCGAAATAAGCACAAAGCTGAACAATGAAAGAATAAAAGGTATCTCGGGCCTGTATCTTGGAGATCACTGTGTTGTGCAGCTAGTGCGCAAACACTTGGAAATACCTTACGCTAACGGAAATCTGATGGTGGAACCGCCGGCCACCGCCGCCCATTTGTGCATGCGATCAACAGGCTCCAATGCGGATTGTCGATAAGTGCGTTCTCCAACTGCATTGGCACTCGGCTGAATCGCTAAGCCGCTAAGCCCCCATCTTGTAATAATTGGTTTCTTTGCAAGAGAAGGCATTGGCTTTTGACGTATCGGGATTCTGGGCGTTGCACGCGTTGGCCGGCTAGCACGCTTGTGTGGTGCATCTACTTTTCCCGCTGCTGTACGAAACTACGAGACAGCGGATGCGAGGCGACCAGCCTTTGCACAAGCAGGAATAATGCGCAACACGGCCTTGTGTCCCGCCCATCATTGCATGATACAGGAAGTACGTAGGCAGTTGGAATTATTAGAAGCTGACAGAGACGGGCGCGTGCGAGTGCCGATCACCACCGCACATTCGTAGATGCGACCGGCATTCTCAAACGCAGGTCATCAATGACTGGGTTCTCCCAGTTCTCCCACCCGACTGGCGCTCTAGTGAATATGCCACTGCACTGGAGAAATTTGCTGTTGACGGTTGTGGTCATAGAGCCGGTCTTGCATGATGAATCATCAGTCTTTCCCTTCTGAGGCTTTCGGCGTGCGCACACTTCAGCCTGCCCGACACTTTTGTTAAATCTGTCGA
>NW_013573277.1:14050-14799 GCF_000499745.2 Eimeria mitis
AAATATGCCACTGCACTGGAGAAATTTGCTGTTGAGGGTTGTGGTCATAGAGCCGGTCTTGCATGATGAATCATCGGTCTTTCCCTTCTGAGGCTTTCGGCGTGCGCACACTTCAGCCTGCCCGACACTTTTGTTAAATCTGTCGATTTTGTCCGCTGCTCTATGAAACTACGAGACAGCAGACGCGAGGCGACAGCGATCAGCACGGATGTCAGGGACGCAGGGATAATGCGCAGCATGGCCTTGTATCTCGCGCATCATTTGATGGTGCAGAGAGTGCGCCAATACTTGGAAATACATTATGCGGATGGAGATGCGGATGGAGATGTTTTTTTTTCACCACGGCGCATTTGTACATGCAGCCCGGGGTTTCAAATGTGGGCTGTCAATAGGTGAATGCTCCCACTGGAATGGCGCTCTAGTGAATCTGCGACAGCGTTGGAGTTTGAGGTTTGGTTTGGTTATCTTAGAGATGGTCTTGCAAGATGAATCATTGGGCCTTGGCGCTTGACGGTTCCGGCCTGCGCAGGCTTAGGCCCGCGAGACACCCATGTGTATTGAGTTTGTCCAATGGTATCCGAAATTACGGTAAAACAACGGGTGGCGACCACGCTCCGAACAAATGTAATTGTCTGAAGAATAACGAACATCGTGGACATGTATCTCGCGCATCATTGCCTGGTGCAGAAAGTGCGCGAATAGCTGAAATTACGAGTGGACGACGGATATCGGATCGCGGAGGTGCTTGT
>NW_013573277.1:14899-16539 GCF_000499745.2 Eimeria mitis
CGCCTGGTGCAGAAAGTGCGCGAATAGCTGAAATTACGAGTGGACGACGAATATCGGATCGCGGAGGTGCTTGTCACCACCACACATTCGTACATGCGATTTGCAGCCTCACGTTTTGCTTGTAAATATGTGAGATTTCTCACAGCACTGACCCTGTGGTGATTGTTGTTGAGCTGATCTTTCGCGACGAATCATTGTTTTTTGACGTTTCCCGGTTTCAGCCTGCGCACCCTACGGCCCGCGAGACACGCTTGTTTGATGCATCAATTTTCTCGGCAGGTAGTGCGCGAATACTTGGAAAAACTTTAGTCTGACGGATATTGGATTGTGGAATCGCCGGTCAGCGCCGCCCATTTTTGCATGCGATCAGAATTGCGGAATTCCGTTATCCCACCGTCGCTCAGGTAAAACTGCCACTAAAACGAGGAGATGCGTGTTTGGCATCCACCTCGTAGTGTAGTGTTGGCTTTGCAAGATGCGTTATTTGGTTTCGACGTCTTTGGAGTCTGACCTGTGCATGCGTTGGCCTGCCAGCACGCTTGTTTGATGCATCTACTTTTTCCGCTGCTGTACGAAACTACGAGACAGCGGACGCAAGCCGACACAATTAGTACAACGGTTAGCAGTGCAGAAATAATACGAAGCACGGCTTTGAAACCCGCTCATCGTTGCATGGTACAGGAAGTACGTAGACAGCTGGACTTATTAGACGCTGACAGCGGCTGCCGCGCGGAAGCGCTTATCACCGCCGCACATCTGTAGATGTGACCGGCGGTCTCAAATTTGCGTGGTCAAATACTGCTTTCTCCCACCGGACTGGGGCGCTAGGGTATCTGCCACTACATTGGAGAAGTTCGCTCTTGAGGTTTGTTGTCATAGAGCCGGCCTTGCAAGATGAATCATCGAGTTTTGCCGTCTGAGGGTTTTGGTGTGCGCAAGATTCCGCCCGCTATACACGTCTGTCAAGTCTGTCGATTTTGTCGGCCGCTCTATGAATCTACGAGACAGCGGACGCGAGGCGACGGCGACAAGCAGATAGGTCAACAGCGCAGGCATAATACGCGTGACGCACGTGTATCGTGCATCACTGCGTGGTGCAGATAGTGGGTGAATGCTTCTAAATGCGAGGGGGTGACGGGGACTGATTGCTGAAAGCGCTTATCAACACCGCGAATTTCTGGCTGCAATCGACAGTGTCACATGCGGAGTGACAGGAACTGAGTTCTCCACCTGCACTGGCGCTGTGGTAAATCGTGGTTCAGCGTCCAGCTCGTAGTGCAGTGCTGGCTTTGCAAGATGAGGTGTTGGGTTTCTGCGTCTGGGTATTCTGGCCTGTGCTCGCGTTTATTTTATCGATTTTGTCAGCTGCTGTACGAAACTACGAAACGGCGGATGCGAGACGACCACAATCAGCACAAAGGTCAACAGCGTAGGAGTACTGCGCAGCGCCAAGCTGTACCTCACAAATCATACCATGGTGCAGGCAGTGCGTAGATAGTTGGAATTATCAGAGACTGAGGGAGAATGGCGTATGGAAGCCCTGATGAGCGCCGCCCATTCGTACATCCAACTGACTGTTTCAAATGCGAGTTGTTAATGAGTTCACTCACATGACTCCCATTCAAGTGAATCTGCCACTT
>NW_013573277.1:16639-16710 GCF_000499745.2 Eimeria mitis
TGATTTTGTCAGCTGCTGTACGAAACTACGAAACGGCGGATGCGAGACGACCACAATCAGCACAAAGGTCA
>NW_013573277.1:16723-18200 GCF_000499745.2 Eimeria mitis
GAGCTGGTCTTGCAAGAGGAGCCATTGGGGTCTGGTGTTTGAAGGTTTCGGCTTGCCGAAGCCTCGGCACACCAGACAGCCATGTGTTAAGATTTTGCCGCCTGATGCACGGAATGACGCACACCGGACGTGTGGCGATCACGATTAGCACAAAGCTCAACGGCACAAGGATAATGTGCATTGCGGACGTGCATCGCGCAAGCCGTTTTATGCTTCAGATGGTGCGCGATACTTGGATATACATTACGCTGACGGAGACCATTGCAGCGTTTACCCCCACGGAACATTCGAATATGCTGTCGGAAGTCTCAAATGCGGTTTGTCAGGAGCCGCGCTCCCCCACTGCACTGGCGCTCTGGTGAATGTGCCGCTGCTCTGAGGCGATTTGTTGATAACCGTCCATCGCACAGCGTGGTGTCGGCTTTGCACGATGCGTCGTTGGGTTTTGACTTCTGTGGAGACTGACCTGTGCACGGGTTGTCCTGCTAGTACGCTTGTTTGATGCTTTTTTTCGTCCGCTGCTGTACAGACCTACGCGCCAGCGGGCGCGAGGCTACCACGCTCAGCACAAAGCTCAACAGCGCGAGAATAATGCGCAGCCCGGCCTTGTGTCCCGCCCATCATTGCATGATGCAGGGAGTACGTGGGCAGTTGGAATTATTAAACGCTGACAGAGACGGGCGCGTGGAAGCGCCTATCACCACCGCACATTTGTACATGTGACCGGCATTCTCAAATGCGGGGCGTCAACGACTGCGTTCTCCCGCCCGACTGGCGCTCTAGTGAATATGCCACTTCATTGGAGACGTTCGTTGTTGAGCGTTGTTCTCATAGAACTGGTCTTGCAAAATGATTCATTGCGTTTTTCCGTCTGAGGGTTTGGGCGTGCAAAAGCTTCGGCCCACCCGACACGTCTGTTGGATCTGTCGATTTTGTCCGGTGCTCAATGAAACTACGAGACACTGGAATGGAGGCGAGTATGATCAGCACACAGGTCAACCGGGCAGGCACAATGCGCATCATGGCCTTTTTTCTCGCACATCGTTGGATTGTGCAGAGAGTGCGCGGATACTTGGATATACATTACGCAGACGGATATCGGATGTTGGAACTCCTGGTGACCCCTTCGTATTTTTGCCTGCAATCAACAGCCGCCAATGCAGGTTGTTGAGGCCTGCGGTCTCCAGCTGAAATGGCGCTCTAGTGAATTCACAACTGCATTCACAAGATTTGTTGTAAGCGTCCATCTCGTAGTGTAGTGTTGGCTTGCCAGATGCGTTAGTGCGTGTTGACGTCTGTAGAGGCTGGCCTGTGCACACGTTGGCCTGGTAGCACGCTGCTGTGGTGCCTTTACTTTGTCCGCGGCTTCATGAAACTACGGGACACTGGAATGGGGGCGAGTACGATCAGCCCACAGGTCAACCGGGCAGGCACAATGCGCATCATGGCCTTTTTTCTCGCACATCGTTGGATTGTG
>NW_013573277.1:18300-19037 GCF_000499745.2 Eimeria mitis
CCATGAAACTACGGGACACTGGAATGGGGGCGAGTACGACCAGCCCACAGGTCAACCGGGCAGGCACAATGCGCATCATGGCCTTTTTTCTCGCACATCGTTGGATTGTGCAGAGAGTGCGCGGATACTTGGAAATGCATTACGCTGACGGATATCGGATGTTGCAACTATTGGTCACCGTTTCTCGTTTGTGCATGCGATCAACAGCCGCCAATGCAGGTTGTTGAGGCCTGCGGTCTCCAGCTGGGATGGCGCTCTAACGAATTCACGACTGTATTCACAAGATTTGTTGTAAGCGTCCATCTCGTAGTGTAGTGTTGTCTTTGCCAGATGCGCCATTGCGTGTCGACGTCTGTAGAGGCTGGCCTTGCGCACGCGTTGGCCTGGTAGCGCGTTCGGCTGATGCATGCTTTTGCCGGTTTTTCTATTCAAGTACGAGCCCGCGGATGTAAAGCGACAACCCCCAGCGCAGAGGCAAACCGTGCAGAAATAATGCACAAGGAATCAAGTGAGTGTCCTTCGCATGCACGCATGGTGCCACCACAGAAAGTGGGTTGGGCTCCTCATATTGCTGTGTACAGCACGCTGCGGGTTGTAGACGCGTTCTGCAGCAGACAGCCAGGTGCGCATACAGTTTCGAGCATTTGTGCAGATCATGGCATCAGCTACGGTGAGTGGCTTTCGCTTGTGCGCGTCGGGATGCTGCTCAGCCTGAGGAGGTACGTTTGCCGCTAGCG
>NW_013573277.1:19137-19572 GCF_000499745.2 Eimeria mitis
AGATGTAAAGCGACAACCCCCAGCGCAGAGGCAAACCGCGCAGGAATAGTGCACAAGGAATCAAGTGAGTGTCCTTCGCATGTACGCATGGTGCCACCACAGAAAGTGGGTTGAGCTCCTCATATTGCTGTGTACAGCACGCTGCGGGTTGTAGACGCGTTCTGCAGCAGACAGCCAGGTGTGGATACAGTTGCGAGCATTTCTGCAGAACATGGCATCGGCCACGGTGAGTGGCTTTCGCTTGTGCGCGTCGGGATGTGGCTCAGCCTGAGGAGGTACGTTTGTGGCAAGCGATTACAGCGTGCATTATGGCCCCCGTTGTTGCGTCGGTCTAGCTGCAGCTGAGGACGACTTGGTGTACCAGTCTTTGCAGGCGTCAAGTCGTCAGGCAAGGTTGAGCGCTCTTTGCGTGTTGGCCTGGGTGCATGTTTCAGC
>NW_013573278.1:0-2636 GCF_000499745.2 Eimeria mitis
AACCCTAAACCCTAAACCCTAAACCCTAAACCCTAAACCCTAAACCCTAAACCCTAAACCCTAAATCCCTAAAACCCTAAACCCTAAACCCTAAACCCTAAACCCTAAACCCTAAACCCTAAACCCTAAACCCAAAACCCTAGACCCTAAAACCTAAACCCTAAACCCTAAACCCTAAACCCTAAACCCTAAACCCTAAACCCAACCCTAAACCCTAAACCCTAAACCCTAAACCCTAAAACCCTAGACCCTAAAACCTAAACCCTAAACCCTATACCTAAAACCCTAAACCCTAAACCCTAAACCCTAAAAGATCGGAAGAGCACACGTCTGAACTCCAGTCACCGATGTATCTCGTATGCCGTCTTCTGCTTGAAAAAAGCCCTAAACCCTAAACCCTAAACCCTAAACCCTAAACCCTAAACCCTAAACCCTAAACCCTAAACCCTAAAACCCTAGACCCTAAAACCTAAACCCTAAACCCTATACCTAAAACCCTAAACCCTAAACCCTAAACCCTAAACTAACCCTAAACCCTAAACCCTAAACCCTAAACCCTAAACCCTAAAACCCTGAACTGTAAACCCGACACGCTAATCCCTAGTCCCTAGAGCCCTGAATGTGGTCTAGAGACGCTATAAAGCTGAATCCTAAGCCCGAAAATTAGAGGCTGAGGCCTGCAGGAAGGACAGCACCAGGTTGAGACTGGAAAATTGCAGGAAGAGTGCTATTGGGCAGTCATGTTGTTGAGGGTAGGTATTTAATCATTGTTAGACCAAAAAACTGGAAGAATTAATGCGAAAAGGTTCGGACCTTTTTTCGTGAGTTTCTGTGGGGTGCAGTTATAAAAAGTTGCCTGTTTAGATGCTTGCACTTTGAGATTATGATAGTTAAGCAAACAAGAAACACTGCGGACACACTTACTGCAGATTAAATCGAAATTAAATCAACAGCAGTTTTGAGCAGGGCAGAGCAAAAGCAAATGCCGCTACATTCCCTGGCATGTCTATAATACCTTCCAACATAGAGTGCGCTTTAGTACCGACTCAGGAAAGGTCTCTTTTTCGTACAGTCAAGCCCGCTTCTCGTTGGCTGCGTTTAACGTCAAACTCAACCTTACTAGCACTTCAAGTAGAGCAAGCACAACCTGCGACAGTGCCACGATCTCAGAAAGAGGAACCAGCGGGAAAGTCGGTTTGCCCTATCATTCATTGGGTTCAGAACTGTTGATACCATCGCTCAGGAGTGGCTCGAAGAAAATACCCTATGGTTGCTAACTTTGACTACCCATAGACAGGCAATACTGGCTACCACACTCACCTTCTGCGAAAACCCGTATCTATTGCCGCACAACATACGCCATGAACGCTTTGCGTTGCTCTTTCTGCAAACCTCCGTTCGTATACTGATCGGGGTCGATAGTCTACTCCAAAATAGGGGAACAGCTAAAACAAGAGGTGAATACAGAGCGGCCACAGTAGAGGGTGTACGCACCTTCTGTGAATCATCGCATCCACTGCCACTGGCCACGCACCATGAGTGCATTTGTAGCTCTCGCCCAAATACCCCTTCCCCTACTTAATACAACAAATGCTAGTTTGTGTGCCTTACTGCAAACTCAGTTCAACATATCTGAATTGGGGACAACAGAAACCACCGTACGCACCCTCTACGAAACATTACATCTACTTCAACACATCACAAACGGTGAGCGCACACCATAGCTCGCTCCCGCAGTGTCGTTGTTATGTTTAACATTTCATTTCCCAACCGCGAATCAAAACGCAAGGCAGTGGAGTGAACGAGTGCGTCTGGTCGAGCGCCAGCACGCGTTGCTCCCTTCACGCTGCTGGAGAAGAAAAGAGCCACGCTTGAAACGCGTCTATCATTTCCTCCCGTATCAAATCAAACCCCTTGCTGTTTTATTGCCGGAACAACTGCAGTCACCCCAGTTGTAGTCAAGAACAGAGCTGTACCCGCAAACAGGTTACAAGCAGCATAGCCCCTGGCTGCAGAAATTTACTACCTGAACCTCTGCCCCGTTGCTTCGGCTGCTCTAAGCATTGTAGACACCCCATAATAACTTGACTTAGAACTCATTCACTCTTAGAAGTGCCGCACTCAATACATGGTAAGACGCGCCGTTAACGTCGAACCGGCAACTTAAATCCCGCAAGCCGTCAGAATGCCTAGTTCCCGTCATTCCATCACCTTATCTTTCTCATACGACAATTTCCTTCAACTAAGGTTACCCTGGGCATGGCAAATTTGCAATGCCTGCACTGGAGATATCGGATTCACAAAATGCAAGACAAAAAGGTACAGCGCTAGCATAGCTGGCCGAAATGCTAAACACACGCAAGGCTTCTTCTACAGCCCCGTGCACTCCCTGACAATTCCGCAGATCCCACGGCATACAGGCAAATGAAAATTAGGATGCGTTGGATTTTCCGCAATAGTGTGAAGATTCATTCAGGCTTTCGCAAACTACGGGTTCCCTGCAAATAGTGTTTAATGTGCCGAAGCTAACCCAGATCCGAGCTCAAACGGATGCACTGTTCTTGGCGTCTAGGGTGCAACTGAAGGAGTCTGTAGGTCTTTGTGACCAAGCATACCACATATGGGAGCGTACAAAC
>NW_013573278.1:2736-4165 GCF_000499745.2 Eimeria mitis
GTTTTATGTGCATTGACTGCGAATTCTACCTATATCGGTTCGGTACTAGAGTTACCGCTACAAGTTTAACCAACACAGCCTTAGACGTATGCCGTACAACTCACTCCAGCACTCAGCATAGCCCATGCAACCGACAGATTAATATTCATGATTACCTCCGCTCGTTGCAGCAACTTCGCATGTCCTGGAGCCGTGTTTTGTACGCACCCACTACAAAGCATCGCATCTGCTTCAACACACCATAAACGGTGAGCGCACAATATCGATCTCTCCTGCAGTGTCCGTTGTTACGTTCAACAAGCTCGCCAACCGCAAACGAATCGCCAGACACCGGAGTGGATAGGTAGTCTACAGGCTACACCGTCCAGAATTCATGCAGAGCATCCCATCAACCGCAAGACAATACAACCGCTGAACACGCTCTTCTGCTCCCTGCGCACCCTTCCAGCTAAATACAGAACGCATTTTGCTTCATCACTGTGCCGTCATCTCAATCGTGTCCATGTGCATTCCCAAGCTCCTGTCAACGTAATTTAGCCAAACAGGCATCGTCGGAGAAACAGTTGCTGCCAGAACGCGTGGACGAATCCCCCAGCAGGCCTACTGCTCGCTGACGCAAACGCATCCACAGCTCACGCCTCACGTCTCTATGCCTTGTTGCTCGCCATGCTTCACAGCGGGAATCGAATCGCGTCCTTGGCGTGAACTGCTAAACACGTGGGCAACCGCCAACTTTACTGAGACGGTTATTCCAAGCAGCACGCCAGCCTGGTGCAAGCGCGCCACTGCAGACCCATGTGAGCCTGGGCTGCGTTTGCTTCACTACGCTACAAGCGTAACCAACAGTGCCTGATATATACAACGTTCAACTCATGCCAGCACTCATCATCGCCCATACAAACAACGGATTAACCTCAATGGCTCTTTTCGCTCGCAACTGCAACTTCGCACGTTCTGGGGCCGTGCTTCCAGACACTAAGAAGCCCTTCTCAACGTTTTCTGAAGCCTGCACACGTGCTTCCCAGGGGCGTCGCGCTCCTTACCATTTGTCCCCTCAAAGACACCACCATGGGAAACGCAAACACCCATGACGACTATTGACAATCTCCTCACATGCGAGATCCAGCACAAGTCGGGCTATCTCAGGCCCCAGCAGGCTTTAACTGATGCAAAATGACGAAAAACCTCAAACGGCCTATACGGAGCAACTGCATTCACCCCAGTTGTAGTCAAGAACAAAGCTGTACCCGCAAACAGGTTACAAGCAGCATAGCCCCTGGCTGCAGAAATTTATTACCTGAACCTCTGCCCCGTTGCTTCGGCTGCTCTAAGCATTGTAGACACCCCATAATAGCTTGGCTTAGAACTCATTCACTCTTAGAAGTGCCGCACTCAATACATGGTAAGACGCGCCGTTAACGTCGAACCG
>NW_013573279.1:0-2322 GCF_000499745.2 Eimeria mitis
TATATATATATATATATGTATATATATATACAGCAAGGTGTATTACAACTCATAACAATCTGCCTCATCACCGCATCAGGCCCACACCTGTATACTGCTGCGATATACAGATGACGCCCCAGGGCTGTATGGGAATTCTTATTATAAGCTTTACACTATTAGGCTTTTAGAGTTTATGGTTTTAGGGTTTAGGGTTTAGGGTTTAGGGTTTGGTATCCCTCTAGACTTTCCCCCCACAACGGAGATGTATCTGTTGTGTCTAACTAAGAATCTTCATGGATGGTTTTTTTTGTGGTTTTTCTTTTTCTTGTTGCTGGTGTTTCTCCTGCTGCTGTTATGTTGCTGCAGCTGCTTGCCTTGCATAGAGGAATGTTAGGGTTTACAGCTTGAGGTATCGAGCTAGGGTTTAGGGTTTAGGGTTTAGGGTTTATGTTTATGGGGCAGAGAAGACTTAGGGAGAGGAGCGAGAAGAAAGACAACTCGCAATAAATTTAGTTGGTAACAAAAAAAGAAAGATGTGGGGAGAAAATTCTGCGAAGCCAATCCACCAAGAGACGGGAGACGAAAATATTATTTGGGTGTATAGACACCTCACAGCAGCGACAGCACTTATAACCCCCACCATACCCCTTAAAACATATAGCTGCTGCTGTGCATCGTCAACTCTATCTTCGTGCTGTTCTTTTTTGCTGCTAGTTGCTGCTGCTGCTGTATAAGATAACAACAGCAGCAGCTGCAACAGCAGGAGACGCGACCCAGCTGCTGCTTTGGCTTCTGCTGCAGCATCTGCAGCTGCTGCTACGTCGACTGTGCAAGTAGCAACAGTTGCTGCTGCAGCACCAGCAGCAACTGCTGCATGCAGGTGTGCAGCAGCAGCAGCAGCAGCAAGCCCTGTCCCCAGCCTTAACATCCCCCTCAGGTGTATCATCAACCCCACCAGTGCGCCGCAGCAGCACAACAGCAGCAGCTGCTGCAGTGGAATTCTGCTGAGATCCTCACGGATCCACGAAGCAGTGTATTCAGGCATCACTGTTGCTGCTGCTGCTGCTGCTGCTGCTGCTGCTGCTGCTGCTGTGTCTATGACTTGTCCTAATGCCAGCAGCAGTACAGGAGGGAGCAGCAGCAGCCCCTCTCTTCCCGCTGGGTATTCGGCTGTAGAACGAAGTTTCTGTGCTGCAGCAGCTGCAGCAATTGCTGCTGCTGAGAAGAGACAGACACAAACTAGTACCCCCGCAGCACTCCAAGGGGAGAGACAAGACGCAGCTTCCCTGGCGGGATCCCTCATCTCAAGCAAAACCGAGGTCAACATTTCCGCAGCAGCAGCAACAGCAGCACCAGCAGCAGCAGCAGCAGCAGGAGAAGCAGGTTCTCTCCTCTTGTCCTAATAGGGCGTTGCGTCTTCTTTGGGGTGTCTATACACCTCGATGAGGTTAGCTCCCTGCCCCGCTCTTCTCTCTTCTTTCTGTTGCATTCGAGAAATTTGTTTGTTTGTTTGTTTGTTTGTTTGCTGGTTTGTTTGTTTGTTTGTTTGTTTGTTTGTTTGTTTGTTTGTTTGTTTGTTTGTTTGTTTGTTTGTTTGTTTGTTTGTTTGTTCGTTTGTTTGTTTGTTTGTTTGTTTCCCTCTGTTTCTTTTATGCTCTTTTGGGGGAGCTGAGGTATACAGGCAGCAGCTGCTGCTGCTGCTGCTGCTGCTGCTGCTGCTGCTGCTGCTGATGTCAGTTCAGGTGTAGGTAATAGAATAAACAATTAGGGTATTACATTTGTTTTCGTGTTTAAATTATCTATAAACATTATCAGCAATTATTTTATTTTATTTTACTTTGTTTTATTACTTTTTATTTTATTTTATTTCATTTATTTCTGCCGTTCACACAACGAAAAAACTCAGCCACCTGTGAAGCTCCTGCGGTATAGCCGGGGAGAGCCACGCAAAAAGGAGAATAAATTAGCTGATAGATATTTTAAATATAAATTAAACAAAATAAAATATTTTAATTATAAATTAAATATTATTTCAGAGAGTTTCAGCACACAAACACACCCCGCATGCAGCCCCACTGCGCCAGCCCCAACCAGGTGACCTCGCCGGGTGTATAGGCACCTCAGCTTCTCCCTATTATATATATAAACTCACATTTATTTTATTTATTTATTTATTTTATTTTTTATTTTAATATGAATGTTTTAAGCCGCTGTCAGTCAGGGGCAAACGCTCAATGCAGCACTATATATAAATTGGTAGATAGATATATTAATATATACATATATATATATATATATATATATATATATATATATATATATATATATATATATATATAT
>NW_013573279.1:2344-4074 GCF_000499745.2 Eimeria mitis
TATACATGGGCATATTTATATTAATTCTTATATTTATATATTTGTGTTATAAGGAACAACCCCAACTGGCCTCAACAAATGCAATTTAACTGACCACAAAAAAATAGATAAACCCACCACTACCTGCCTTCATTTCTCTGTCTCTCGCTGCTACATACGCTACTGCTGAGGTGTATATACACCTCAGCCCCACCACAATTCTCTCCCTGCATGCAACCCCCAACACCCTCCACGTATTCATCAAAACCCGAAACGGCGTCGTTCCCTCAGAAACCCCAAATGGGGCATTTTGGGGCCCCTAGTACCCAGGGGCCCCTCTGGGGCCTCTAGTACCCAGGGGCCCCTCGGGGGCCCCTAGTACCCAGGGGCCCCTTGGGGGCCCCTAGTACCCAGTGGCCTCTCTTACCCTGGGGCCTCTAAGGGGCCCCTTAGGGGCCTTCAGGGGCCCCTATAGTACCCTGGGACCTCTAGGGGGCCCCTTAGGGTCCTCTAGGGGCCCCTAGTGCCCTGGGCCCTCCAGTACCCTGGGGCCCCTAGGGGGCCCCTAGGGGGCCCCTAGGAGCTGCCTCTGTGGCTGGGTAGTATGAAGAAGCCTTTGGGGGGCCCCTCCATAGAAAGGTTTGCGGAATCACATACCCCCTATCATACACCTATCTGCTGCTGCTGCTGCTGCTGCTGCAGCTGCTGTTGTTGCTGCTGCTGCTGCTTCAGGCTGAGACTGCACATCACTGACCCTGCCTCCAGCAGCAGCAGCAGCAGCAGCAGCCGCAGCAGCAACTCCAACATTAACAAACTGCAGCCTGCACGGACTGCCTGAAGGGGCCCTTGGGTTGGCTATAAGCCCCCTGGGGGCCCCCTGGGGGCCCCCCGGGGGCCCCCTTCATCAGTTGCAACAAATAAGTTTCTCACTGCTGCTGCTGTGGTGTACATACACCGCGAGGAATGTCATGCAGCCCCAGGCTCAGTCAGACCCTGATTCTGGGGATCTGCACCGGGGCCCTGGGGCTTCTGCATGCATGCATGCATGCATGCAGAAGCCCCATGCATGCATGCACGCATGCATGCATGCATGCATGCATGGTGAGGAGGAGCGTTGATTTGTTGGCTGTTTTTCTGCTTTGATGGCATGTTAGGGGCCTCGCGATATAAAGAGAAAAAGAAAATGAAAGAGAAGAGAAAAAGAAAAAAAGAAAAACAAGAAAAAGAAAAAAAGAAAAAAAAAGAAAAAAAAGAGAAAAAAGAAAAAAAGAAAAAAGGGTTTAGGTGTCGTTCTGAGCCAGACTCTCCTCAGGCTTCAAGGGCTTCCAGTCCTTCATCTGCATCAAACCCCAAACCCTAAACCCTAAACCCTAAACCCTAAACCCTAAACCCCAGCATGCAGGCGAACTGCCCCCCCCTTTGCCCTGAAATGCAAACCCTAATAAACAACCCTAAACCCCCACCCCAACTGTCCCCCGTAAACCCCAAACCCTAAACCCTAAACCCTAAACCCTAAACCCTAAACCCTAAACCCTCGATCACCTGTAAGCTGTCTACAGGGGTGCCGTAAACCTCCAGCTGCGATATCTTTGTGATGCTGGCCCCCCCGTTCTCCGCTGCATGCATAAACAGAAACAGCAGCAGCAACAAACCAAATTATATTTTTATTTTCTTTTTTTTGCTTCAGTATCTTTATTTCTATCATCTATAAAACTCTAAACCCTAGATTCTCTTCTATATATATATATATA
>NW_013573280.1:0-970 GCF_000499745.2 Eimeria mitis
CTGCTGCTGCTGCTGCTGCTGCTGCTGCTGCTCAAGGCTCATACAATTTTCTTGGGGTCGTTTTTCCTTTGCTGTATAACAAAAAGCACACACAGAAAAATACAAAAAAAAATAAAAATAAAAATAAAAATAAAAATTATTATAATTATAATAAGGTACATGTACATATACAATACAGATATACATATATATAATACTGTTTGGGTGCTGCTGCTGCTGCTGCTGCAGCTAAGCAGCAGCAACAGCTGCAGCAGCAACAGCAGCAGCAGCGAGCAGCAAACAGCATCACCGCATGAAAAATGAAACAGCAGCAGCAGCAGCAACAACAACACAAGCAGCAGCAGCAACAATACAAGCACCAGCAGCAGCAGCAGCAACAATACAAGCACCAGCAGCAGCAGCAGCAACAGCAACCGCAACAGCAGCAGCAGCAGCAGCAAAACCATAACAATGAAACCACCACCACCACTAAAAAAACCCCAAAAACCCCAAAAAACCCAAAAAAAAAAAAAATAAAAATAAAAAATAAAATAAAAAAACTTACGAGTTGTTTAGCTTTATAATATCTATATAAAGGCTTAGGTATAAGTTCATCGATAATAAGATTAAGGAAACCACAACCGATAGAAAAAAGATAAAGCCACCAAGAAAGAGAAAAACAACTAAAAACAGAAGAAATAATAGGAGTTATTGTAATTAATGATGTTAATGATGCAGATATAGAACACGCAAAATGCATCCACACATTTCGGTTAAATACACGGAAAAACCAGCCCCATGAACGCACCTGCATGCATGCACACACACACACAAATTTTATTTTTTATTTTATTTTTTTATTTTATTTTATTTTAGTAGCAAGAACGCAGATGCATGCATGCACACACACACAAATTTTATTATATATATATATATATATATATATATATATATATATATTTTTTTTTTTTTTTTTTTTTTTTTTTTTTTT
>NW_013573280.1:1009-2925 GCF_000499745.2 Eimeria mitis
TACACACACACAAATTTCATTTTTATTTTTATTTTTTTTTAATTTATTTTATTAGCAACAAGAACGCACGTGCATGCATGCATGCACACACAAGTTTTTTTATTTTTATTTTTTTTATTTGTTTGTTTTTTCGGTTATTTAGGGGTTTAGGGTTTCAGGGTTTACCCTAAACCCTAAAACCCTAAACCCCTATAAGCCCAAACCCTAAACCCTAAACCCTAAACCCTAAACCCTACCCCCCCCCAAACCCTAAACCCTAAACCCTTACTGTATAAGCTGTAAGCATATCGCACCAAACCACCGAAATAAAAGAACCCCCTAAACCCCTAAAACCCCTCCTACCCCTCAAACCCTAAACCCTAAACCCTAAACCCTAAAACCTAAACCCTACCCCCCCCAAACCCTAAACCCGAAACCCTAAACCCTAAACCCTATAAGCTCTAAGCATCTCGCACCAAACGGCCGAAATAAAAGAACAAGTCCTCGCCATCTTAGCCCCTTAAACTCTAACCCCCCCAAACCCTAAACCCTAAACCCCTCAAACCCTAAACCCTAAACCCTAAACCCTAAACCCTAAACCCTTACAGTATAAGCTCTAAGCATTTCACACCAAACGGCTGAAATAAAAGAACAAGTCCTCGCCATCTTAGCCCCTTAAACTCTAACCCCCCCAAACCCTAAACCCTAAACCCCTCAAACCCTAAACCCTAAACCCTAAACCCTAAACCCTAAACCCTTACAGTATAAGCTCTAAGCATTTCGCACCAAACCGCTGAAATAAAAGAACAAGTCCTCGCCATCTTAGCTCCCCTTGAGGATACATCTATATATTTAGAGTTCATGAGTCCTAGCGGGGTATCTGTATAATAAATAAAATTATTATTTTCGTTTTCTGTTTCTGTTTCTGTTTCTGTTTGTGTTTCTTTTTCTTTTTTTATATATACTTGTCTATCGAGGGGTCTACACCATCCATAATTATCTTTTATTAAACCTGAAGGGCAATCAGTCTCCATATCTTTCTTTATAAATGAATATAAAAAAGGAGACAAAGAGGATAGACTGCTGTGTTTACCCTCAGCTGCACCCAGGACTTGGACTGTCTCTCCCCCTATACATACACACACACACAAATTTATTTATTTTATTTTATTTTATTTTAATTTTTTTTTTTTTTTTTTTTTTTTTTTTTTTTTTTTTTTTTTTTTTTTTTTTTTTTTTTTTTTTTTTTTTTTTAATGGTTGCTTTTTTACTTTGTTATACATAGATATATATTATATATATCATATATATATATTATAATTGTATAAATAAATAAACAAATAAATAAAATAAACAGATAAAATAAAAAAAATAAAATAAAATAAAATAAATAAAATAAAATAAATAAAAACAAATACGTAATCTATATTAGTAATCCACCCAACACAATATAACATATAAACGCAAATATAACAGATAAAAGAATAAAACAAAAAAATAAATAAAATTAAAAAAATAAAATAAAATAAGTAAAATAAAATAAAATAAAATAAAATAAAATAAAATAAATAAATTAAAATAAATGAAAAAACTAACTGGTAGGGCTGAAGTAATCTATATTAGTAATCCACCCAAAATATCATATAAACACAAATATAACAGATAAAAGAATAAAACAAAGAAAAAAATAAATAAAATAAAATAAAAAAATAAATAAAATAAAATAGATAAAATAAAATAATAAAATAAATTAAACAAATTAAATAAAAAACTAACTTGTAGGGCTGAAGTAATCTATATTAGTAATCCACCCAACATATTCAGAAGAAACCCTATATTCATTTGCGATACAAAAGTAGCGGTAAGTGCTTTCATGCTGCAAACCAAAAAAAAAAAAAAAAAAAAAAAAAAAAAAAAAAAAAAAAAAAAAAAAAAAA
>NW_013573280.1:2953-3363 GCF_000499745.2 Eimeria mitis
AGGGTTTAGAGGGTTTAGGGGGGGAAGGGGTTTGAGGGTTTTGAGGGTTTAGGGTTTAGAGGGTTTAGAGGGTTTTGAGGGTTTAGGGTTTAGGGTAAACCCTAAAAAAAAAAGATAAATAAAACAAATAAAGAAATAAAACAAAAACCAAAACCCTACCTCTAAATAAAAACAAACACAAATAAATAAAAATAAAAATAAACAAACAAATAAATAAATAAAAATAAAAATAAATAAAAATAAATAAAAATAAATAAATATAAATAGCTTACTCCTGCTTCATCTAGAACAGTAACAGTACTGCATTTATTCGTTAAATCTTTTAATAAAATACTACCAGTACAGAAAAAAAAAAAAAAAAAAAAAAAAAAAAAAAAAAAAAAAAAAAAAAAAAAAAAAAAAAAAAAAAA
>NW_013573280.1:3531-3721 GCF_000499745.2 Eimeria mitis
TAAAACAAAAACCAAAAAACAAAATAAAAATAAACAAATAAAAATAAAAACAAATAAATAAATAAATATAAATAGCTTACTCCTGCTTCATCTAGAACAGTAACAGTACTGCATTTATTTGTTAAATCTTTTAATAAAATACTACCAGTACAGAGATAAAAAAAAAAAAAAAAAAAAAAAAAAAAAAAAA
>NW_013573280.1:3829-4074 GCF_000499745.2 Eimeria mitis
TATAGAGAGCTTACTCCTGCTTCATCTAGAACAGTAACAGTACTGCATTTATTAGTTAAATCTTTTAATAAAATACTACCAGTACAGAGATAAAGCCCCAAAGCTAAAGATAATAAAACGCATGCAGCTTCAAATATTGTATGCGGTATATTCCCAAACAACCACCAGTCCCGAGTCATTATAGGTTGTTTACGGTTGCGGGGGGGGACCTAGAAAAAAAAAAATATATATATATATATATATAT
>NW_013573281.1:543-1562 GCF_000499745.2 Eimeria mitis
GACTACGCTACGACTGCTGCACTTCTTTCAATCTACTTTATACTGATACAAAAAAATATAATTTACTATTACTATTATTTTTATTTTTATTTTTATTTTATTTTATTTATATTTATTTTATTTTCTATCATTTATAGAAAAAGAATGCGACAACCATTGGAGCAAAGAGGTTCCTTTGTGGTTGTATTTATATATTTTATGTATTAATATTATAAACAACATTTCTTTCTTTTCTTTCTTTTTCTTTTATCTTAAACTTTTTTTAAGAAAAAGAAAAAAAAAGAAAAACAAAGAAAGAAAAAGAAAGAAAAAGAAAGAAAACAGAAACCTCCCTCAATATAACATACACAACCCCCCCCCCACCCTCCCCCTTTCATTGCAGCAATTAACACAGTCAGAGTAAATCATGTATCTCATGCATGCATGCATGCATGCATGCATGCATGCATCTATACATGCATGCGTGCATGCATGCATGCATGCATCTATACATGCATGCATGCATGCATGCATGCATGCTCTTCTCTGCTGGCATCGCTTCATCAGCAAACTAAACAACAACGACAAAAACCCTACACACACATACATATTCCCACCAACCCCAACGCATGCATGCATGCATGCATGCATCTATACACGCATGCATGCATGCATGCATGCATCTATATACGCAAGCATGCATGCATGCATCTATACACGCATGCATGCATCTATACACGCATGCATGCATCTATACATGCATGCATGCATCTATGCATGCATCTATGCATGCATGCATGCATGCATGCATGCATGCATGCATGCATGCATGTGCGTGTTCTGCTGTACATACAGCGTCCGCCTATCTGTATATTGAATGCATATTGTTTGCGTGTTCTCCCCATCGACCCGAAATTGATTTATTAAATTAAATTAAAACTATTTAATATATTTTTGAGGTGTATAGACAGATCCATACATAATATAATTTTTTTTTTTTTTTTTTTTTTTTTTTTTTTTTTTTTTTTTTTTTTTTTTTT
>NW_013573281.1:1584-2150 GCF_000499745.2 Eimeria mitis
CTCATCAAGTGAAACTCCCTCAACATCAACAGTCTCCTCTGTTTTAATTTCTGTTGTTATTTCTGTTTCTTCTGTCTCTTCTGTCTCTCCCTCTCCCTCTCTCTCTCCCTCTCTCTTTCCTGCTGCTGCTGCTGCTGCTCCTTCTCCCCCTTCTGCTGCTGCTGCTTCTGCTGCTGCTGCTGCTGGTGTTGTTTCTGTGTCTGTGTCTGTTCCTAGTACCCTCGGACATTCAACCTGGAGTGTATGTTTTCCTTCGGGTGTAAGTTTATCTTCTCCGAGCTGTATTTGTATTTGTTGCAACATAAGACAAGAAGCAGTTAGATTCTCATCATTATATTTTACGCTTTTTCCTTTTATATTGCCGAACTCTTTCGGTATATATTTACTCTCCATGAATTTAATTAGATTACTACCAGCAGCAACAGCAGCTATTTTATGTTTCGGTATATTCATTATACGTGATGCTAAAGAAGGAAGAAAAGGCACCAATAAAGAGGGTACATTAACTATAACTAAAACCTCAATATAATTTATATATCTATCTAAAAATATACGTAATATAGGGT
>NW_013573281.1:2250-2750 GCF_000499745.2 Eimeria mitis
AGCTAAAGAAGGAAGAAAAGGCACCAATAAAGAAGGTACATTAACTATAACTAAAACCTCAATATAATTTATATATCTATCTAAAAATATACGTAATATAGGGTCATATTCTTTAATAAATTTATTTATTTTATGTATAATATGCGGAAACTGTATAGAAAAAATATTATTTAAACCTAATATATTTTTCACTATATTTGCATCTATGATTCTTATATGTTGTTTTACTTTATATTTTTTTAACATTAAATCTAATAAATAAAACTCTATATACATAAACTTTCTAGCCTCCTCTACAGTCCTTAACTCATTTAGCATATCATAACATATGATATTACCCCGTAAAGAAAAACCATTATAATGTATTGTTAATAAAGGATGCACACGCTCAAACATCAGCAATGCTGCTCTTTGTCTTGCTGCAGGCAGAGGGGGAGGATATATTATTTCTGTTGCTGCTGCTGCTGCTGCTGGTGGTGGTGGTGGTGGTGGTGGTGGTG
>NW_013573281.1:2850-3228 GCF_000499745.2 Eimeria mitis
TATAAATTTATTTATTTTATGTATAATATGAGGAAACTGTATAGAAAAAATGTTATTTAAACCTAATATATTTTTTACTATATTTGCATCTATAATTCTTATATGTTGTTTTACTTTATATTTTTTTAACATTAAATCTAATAAATAAAATTCTATATACATAAACTTCTTTGCTTCTTCTACAGTCCTTAATTCATTTAGCATATCATAACATATGATATTACCCCGTAAAGAAAAACCGTTATAATGTATTGTTAATAAAGGATGCACACGCTCAAACATAAGCAATGCTGCTCTTTGTCTTGCTGCAGGAAGAGGGGGAGGATATATTATTTCTGTTGCTGCTGCTGGTGGTGGTGGTGGTGGTGGTGGTGGTGG
>NW_013573281.1:3421-3644 GCF_000499745.2 Eimeria mitis
ATTTTTTATTTTTCTGCTGTTGATGCATGCAATCTATCACTCTAAATATATATATATAATATATATATTGTATCACCACCACCAGCAGCAGCAGCAGCAGCAGCAGCAGCAGCAGCGGGAGAAGCAGAAAGAGAAACAGAGAAAATAAATGTATTTACTGCGATCTCCGTGTGGTGTATATTTGTGTATTTATTTAATAAAAATATCTGTATTAATTGTTTTT
>NW_013573281.1:3744-3963 GCF_000499745.2 Eimeria mitis
ATTTTTCTCCTGTTTATGCATGCAATCTATCACTCTAAATATATATATATAATATATATATTGTATCACCAGCAGCAGCAGCAGCAGCAGCAGCAGCAGCAGCAGCAGCAGCAGGAGAAGCAGAAAGAGAAACAGAGAAAATAAATGTTTTTACTGCGATCTCCGTGTGGTGTATATTTGTGTATTTATTTAATAAAAATATCTGTATTAATTGTTTTT
>NW_013573281.1:4046-4344 GCF_000499745.2 Eimeria mitis
AGAAAAGGAAGAAACCCGTGTGAGCTGCCTATACACCCCAACACTTTCAGGTGTATAAATAAAAAGAAGAAAGAGAAGAGATAAAATATAAATTAAAAAAAACAAAAATATAAAGGAAAAGAATATAAAGCACCAAAATAAACAACAAAAACAAACAGACAAATACACCTTCTCTCTTTTTCTCTCTTTATTGAGAGAAAGAGAGAAGCAGCTGCTGCAGCAGAAAAGGAGACAGGAGACAAAAGTAAATCTATATAAACAGAAAAAGAATAAATACAGAAATACCAATTCTCTCTCC
>NW_013573282.1:0-794 GCF_000499745.2 Eimeria mitis
TGCTTTGTTAAAAGCTTCTGCGCTTGTTCTAAATGCTGCTGGGGTTCACAAAGTCCCCTTTTTCAAAAATGAGGCTCCCGCGAAAGCAAAAAATGCCCTTGTTCCGTCTCCTAATCGTATTTTTACCTGTGGTTCCTAGAACACTAATATTGAGGAGACGTTAACTGCTGTGCAGCAATGGCAATGACCGTTGCCTTGGCAAGTTTCAGTTTTTGTCTTTGTGTCCCAAACCTTATTATTTCAGTGCAGTGATACCCTTCTGCGGAGGGCGTTCATATCGACGACATGCAACAATTTTATTGACTAGTCCTCATTGGCAACGAACTAGTAGTTTGCAAGTATTCTACGTTCTGTTCTAGCTTCCTCTCTATTTGCTCATACTACGTAGTCCTCGCTATCGTCAATTATAATACACTGTCATTGAAACTGCCCTAAAATAATGCGCGTCTTGAATACGAAGCTGTCATCGGGGTTTGCAAATTAGTCGGCGCACAGCTTCGGGACCTCGGCATAAGCATTTACCCCCAGTTACTCTCAGGCTATAATATTTTTCCGAAGAACCCGTTTTTGATTACAATCTACATACCGTGGTGTCAACACCAGTGTATATAGCTTGTCGCCTTTGCCTCTTAGAGTTTAGGGGCCTCACGGTTTACGGTTTTAGGGATCAGGGTTAAGGGTTGAGCGGTTGGTGATGAACGGATCTAGGGTTTTAGGGTTTCCGGTTTAGGGGTAGGGCTTAGCGTTTACACCGTAGGAATTGTGTACAGCGCTTAGGGCTCAGGATTTTAGGC
>NW_013573282.1:894-4164 GCF_000499745.2 Eimeria mitis
GGCGTCTAGTATTAAGGGTGTATGCGTTAAGGTCTTAAAGTTTTGTTGTTTAAGCGCGATGCTTTGTTGTTGTGATGTTGATACTTGCACTTGGACCAAATCATTAATGTTGTGGGTGTAGCGTCGTATGGCTCTAGGGCTATGGTTTAACGTTGATAGTTTAATGGTTTGGTCCAAGTGTAAGTATGGTGCTCAACCTTATCCAGTGACTGTCGTGGGCTACCAACTTTACTCGAAGCCCGAGAAGAACTCGCTGCGGCAGCATGATTGAGTTGAGTGTGCGTACTCGTGGTACAGACGTTGATCTAGCGAGCTTGCCTCCATACAGCGAGTGGAAGACGCCTGTGTCTTTCTTTTAGTGGGTTTTATTGAGACAGAACCACAGATACTCTTCGTCGAGAGCCGAAGAGCGTATCGTGGATTACTACCTGCTCCATCTACCATCTGCTACTGAGGCGGCTTCTGATGTCTCTGGAAGCGCCAGCAACACGGCCGTCTGCCATTGGTTTGAGGCCATTAACTAAAATGAAGTGCATCAACGCCCTCTCAAAATTGCTGTTGGCTCTGCAGCACCTACTTCTGTTGATATTACATCTTCTACGCGGATTACTGCCGCTAATGCTAACCTGGAGCAGCAACAGCAACAGAGTTAACGCCAACGTCACCAACAACTCAGCAGCAGCAACCGCAGCGCACGAGATGTGGCGACGCGCCCCCGACGCCTCTAATCATTCGCTTTACCTGATGAAACTAGTTGAAATCCAGCTATTCTGAGGGAAACTTCGGAAGAGACCAGCTACTACACGGTTCGGTTAGTCTTTCGCCCCTGTATCCAAGTTTGACGGACGATATGCACCTCTGTACCGCTACGAGCCTTTATCAGGCTTTTGCCTGACTTCATCCTACTCAGGCATAGTTCACCACAGTTGGCGTCCTAACAGAAGTGCTACGCCTCAAGCCTTTCACACAATACACGGGAGTCCATCAGCAATATTAGACGGCGGAACACTACGCCACATTTAGAATGAACGCCGAAAGTTGTGAACGAGCCGGTTTCATGGGCAAAAACCGTGGGATTCTAAGGAGGGGAATGTTCGCGCTAACAGCATTCCCCTGTCTCCAGGTCCTGGGCGAGCTCAGGGCCTGATGTTGCGGTGGAGACGGTAGCTGTACTCTGGTCTGTCTGCAGTGAGCTCAGTAACATTCATAAAGCATGCTGCAAAGGAAACTTGTTGTGCCCGCTTGTCGGGCTGGCTTGGTTCGGTAGTTGAACGCTGCAAAGGAAACTTGTGAACACCTGTGAAACTGACTTGGATCCGGTTTCCTGGGTGTCCTGCCTCCAGTTGCCACTTCTAATCCACTTCCTGGCGGGTGTAGCATTGGCGGCCCCAATATTGGTTCTAGATAGGGACCGCCCCCCATATCCGCTTTCTTCCTTCTCAGCTAGGGTATACCAATGTCTTCCATCAATTCAGCGAATTCAACCCTTCCACTTCCTAGTTTTCTCTCCATGGTCCTGCCAGTTGCCAGTTTCCTGTCAACGGAGGGCAACTCTGCTATGAATCCTTGATACTTGAATTCGTGGCCCACAGGCAATCTTGTGTTCACCAATGACGGGTACTGCTCAGTGTAACGTTCTATCGACCACTGCTTTTGGTTAGCTCTTCTTACTCATGCTATAATCCTTGCCGACTTCAGAATAAAGCTGCATCGCAGGACATTCCGGTAGGCATGCTTGGGCCAGATGCGCGGTGGAGGAGTTCCTCGGTTCCCTCGACTTATACTGCCCTCTTTAAAATGCGTCGGAGGAAGTACAACTACTACGGGATTTTTTTTCTGATGGAAAGACTATGCGGTGTCACCAAGTGCAGGTGCTGCAGCTAAGATATAGGTATGGGCGTATGGGAGGGTAGAGCAGCGAGAAAAACAGCCAATGGGAGCAGACGAGAGGGAACACAGCGAACATCACATTTGCTGAGGTATTGGGGATATGAAGACAGACACTATTGGGGCAAATGTTAAAGAAGTATAGAGACGCCAAGACGATAGATAAGCGCATGCACCACAAGCTGCACTTGTGTTGCAAGGGGGATAAATTCAAGAACAAACGAGTTTTGACTGAGGCTATTCATGGGAAGAATCTGGAGGCAAAGGCGAAGTCACCGCAGGAGTAAGAAGATGCAAGAAAGCAGAAGGGTGCAGAAAATCCCCTTCCAAAGACTCGCGTGTTGTGCTCTTAGTCATACTCTCCTCTCCGTGCACATCTTTAAGCTTCTCCTTTTTCTTACCCTTTGTCTTCGATCTCCGTGTTAGAGCATTCACGTGGCCTTTGTAATTTGCCTCCAAGTGAGTACAAGCGTTCCAAAAGTGTATATAGAGGCAAAATATGAAGTAAAGGAAATTTTGTTGAGGCTTCCCTAACAAATTGCGCTCACATGCGGGGGCTGGCTTGCATCGCTAGCTGCACGCAGGTGCGTTGCCACTCCACTTAGGCTGCTTCCTCCCCGCAACACCAAGGCCCTGACCTCAACGCACAGGACGCCTGGGACCGGCGAAGGAAGCCAGCTGCTTTTGCGAAACTCTTACTTAAAATTTTACCTACATTGCAGCTTGCTTCTCTCCATTAAGGATACAGAGCCAAAGTTATGCTTGGTAGCACCGGATGGCTCATCGGGGCAGGCGCGAGCAAGGATTCCATCCCCCAGACGGTGTGGTGAATACTTACTACAATCACGCCAACATTCCCGTGCCCGTTATGTAAGAGTGAGGGTTGATTGAACAGCGAAACTGTGTTTGAGTGCTTATTGATGTTTATTGAGCAAATATTTGATGGATATATTAAATATTGTTTACGAAGAGACATATTGATATGACTATAGGAGAGGCTGGCAAGAGACTTGGTTCAAAAGGTGTTGCAACATCTCAGGTGGTTCTCCTCTCCTAGCCCCAAATGCCGCAGTGCCGGGGCTAGTGGGGTTGCAGAACAGAACAATTTTGAGGAAAAAGAGGAGAAGAACCTCCCTAAGCTTTGTTAGCTCTGTTATTTTGCTGCATCAGATAAGGTGCCTGAGAGTGTGTAACAGTTTACTTTAGGGCATCAGTTAACTTATGCCTGCCGGCCCGTTATATTCAGTTTTGGGGTTCCAAGGATGCTCCCCATACTAGTCTTTCACAGGAGCAGCCTACCAATATGCCATGTTTGCTGTTTAGGGTTTAGGGTTTAGGGTTTAGGGTTTAGGGTTTAGGGTTTAGGGTTTAGGGTTTAGGGTT
>NW_013573283.1:315-782 GCF_000499745.2 Eimeria mitis
GGGGGTGCAGTAGCTAGCTAGCTAGCTAGCTAGCTAGGTAGATGTGTAGCTAGCTAGCTAGCTAGCTAGCTAGCTAGGTAGATGTGTAGCTAGCTAGCTAGCTAGCTAGCTAGCTAGCTAGCTAGCTAGCTGGGGTTTGTGGATCAGTTTAATTTGGGTAGGGGGATGAGGGTCTATACAGGCAAGGAGATTGATAGATAGACCCTGTGTTTCTTTTTCTTTTGCTGCTGCTGCTGCTGCTGTTTCTCCTGCTGCTGCTGTTGCTGCTGCTGCTGCTGCTGTTGCTGCTGCTGCTGCTGCTGCTGCTGCTGCTGTGTTGCAGGTGGTTTGGTTGTGAAGGTGTTGGGTATTCCTGGTTTTCTGCCTGCATCTCATCTCATCGATACATCTTTACTAGCCCCTCAGCAGCAGCAGCAGCAGCAGCAGCAGCAGCAGCAGCAGCAGCAGCAGCAGCAGCAGCAGCAGCA
>NW_013573283.1:1963-2434 GCF_000499745.2 Eimeria mitis
CTGCAGCCGAGCGTTGCTGCATGCATCAGAGATATCATCTATCCCGGTGGATCCGTTTCTTCTTTTTAAAGAAGGAGACAAAATTAAAGCCATTGTTAAAAGTTATGATGAAGTGAGCTCGGGTGTATAGGCAGCTACTGGGGTGTATAGGCAGCTCTCCGGGTGTATAGGCAGCTGCTCGGGTGCTCGGGTGTATAGGCAGCTGCTGACGTGTATAGGCAGCTGCTCGGGTGTATAGGCAGCTAAGCGGGTGTATAGGCAGCTGCTGGGGTGTATAGGCAGGTCCTCGGGTGTATAGGCAGCTGCTGGGGTGTATAGGCAGCTGCTGGGGTGTATAGGCAGCTACTGGGGTGTATAGGCAGCTGCTGAGGTGTATAGGCAGGTACTGGGGTGTATAGGCAGGTACTGGGGTGTATATATATATATATATGTATATATATATATATATATATATATATATATATATATATA
>NW_013573283.1:3771-3897 GCF_000499745.2 Eimeria mitis
CTGCTGCTGCTGCTGCTGCAGCAGCAGCAACAGCAGCAGCAGCAGCAGCAACAGCAGCAGCAGCAGCAGCAGCTGTAGCTGGAGCTGTAGCAGCAGGAGTTGCAGAAGCTGCAGAAAGCAACAGAG
>NW_013573283.1:3998-4522 GCF_000499745.2 Eimeria mitis
TGTAGCTGTAGATGTAGCTGTAGCAGGAGCAGCAGAAGTGCAACAGAGGGGCCCCTAGATAAAATAGAGTGGGTATTTATATAACAAGCAGCAGCAGCAGCAGCAGCTGCTGCTGCTGCTGCTGCAGCAGCAGCAGCAGCTGGAGGAGCAGCAGCAGCAGCAGCAGCAGCTGTAGCTGTAGATGTAGCTGTAGCAGGAGCTGCAGAAAGCAACAGAGGGGCCCCTAGATAAAATAGAGTGGGTATTTATATAACAAGCAGCAGCAGCAGGAGCAGCAGCAACGTGCAGCTGCTGCAGCACCAGCAGCTACCTGCTAGCAGCAGCTAGCAGCTAGCTAGCTAGCTAGCTGCACCAGCTCTTATATATATTGCTTCTATTCTCTCTATCTCCTTTGTTGTTATTCTCCCGCCAAGCAGCTAGCTACACACAGCTAGCTACCATCCACCTGTAGCTAGCTGCAGCTAGCTGCTGCTGCAGCTAGCTGCTGCTGCAGCTAGCTGCCACCAGCGTGTAGCTAGCTGCAG
>NW_013573284.1:1801-1874 GCF_000499745.2 Eimeria mitis
GCTGCAGCAGCAGCAGCAGCAGCAGCAGCAGCAGCAGCAGCAGCAGCAGCAGAAAGAGTGAAACAAGTAGAAA
>NW_013573284.1:1974-2259 GCF_000499745.2 Eimeria mitis
GGCAGCAGCAGCAGCAGCAGCAGAAGCAGCAGCAGCAGCAGCAGCAGCAGCAGCAGTACTGCTACGATCCAGCAGCAAAACCTAAAACATTTCGATTGAGTGCAGCAGCAGCAAGACATGATATAGAGAGAACGCTGCTGCAGCTGCGTGGCTGTCTGCTGCAGCAGCGGCGAGCAGAGCTACACATTGTTTCTCCTCCTCCCCCCAAACCCCCTGCTGCTGCTGCTCCCCTACCCAAACACTTTGTCTATCCTAAACCCTAAACCCTAAACCCTAAACCCTAAA
>NW_013573285.1:0-2735 GCF_000499745.2 Eimeria mitis
AAACAAAGCGCACCTCCTGCACGGTGAAGGCGGGCCGCAAGTGCCTACCGACGTGCAGCTGCAGAACGGCGCACATTCCCTGTGGCTCTGTTACAAACACCTGCATCAGGTCGCCGCTGCGCACTTCGCCTTCGAAACTACACAGCGCAGCGGGTCCAACCCATAGTAAGGAGATACGCTGGCGTGAATACGATTGTTGAAGGGAAGCCGTAGCTAGCGCACGGGCAGCCCGGGTTCTATTGGAAAGCGCAACGCACGGGCTGCACCGCGAAGACACGCTGCAAGTGCCCACGAACGTGCCGGCGCAAACCGACCCACCTGCCGTGAGGCTCTGCGAACATCGCCTGCATCCGGCCGCCGCTGCGCATGACGCCCTTGCAGAAACAGCGGGGATCCACACCACCCACGCTCTCCACCCGTCACACAGAAGGGCTGCCCCTGCTCTTGGCGTGCCCCTGCTACCATTCAACAACCAGATCCACGCCAAAGAATTTCCCTAACCCACCTTCCCGCTAGGCTGTCCCACGTGCCACGTATTCTCCCTGCCTTTGCTTGGGGGCAGACGCAGCTCTAAATACACACGGACACACCGGCACATACTGCAAAATATAGCGTCTTTAACTCACCAACCCGGAGTCACAGTCCGCCTCCCGCCGCACGTGCAGGCGCTGCCACAACCAACGGCATCGCTAAACATGCCGAGCAGACCTGCATGCNATCAGCAGTTCTTGTTAGAAACAAAGCGCACCTCCTGCACGGTGAAGGCGGGCCGCAAGTGCCTACCGACATGCAGCTGCAGAGCAGCACACCTTTTTCTCTAGCGCACAAAAATAAATGCACATGCGGCGTGGTCATCTGCAGTTTGTCTTGTCCTGCCCTGGTTCCTGCCGCAGCGAGTCGTCAACAACCAGACGCACGCAAACGGATGTCCCTACAACAGCTACCCGTTATGATGTTCCAACTGCCACTCCTCCCTGTTGGTGGTTGGCCAAGGACACAATTGCTAACACACTCACATAGCCGCGCATGCTTCAGGACATCGCCTCTCTTCTCCAACATCCAAAACCACTGTCCTCCCCCCACCGCCGTTGCTCAAAATACGACCCGTGAACGCGGTGTCCAGGAGGCCTGCATGCAAGCGGTCCGGCGATGCACGCCAGTGCACGCAGCTGGACGCAGATGCGGTGTACTCGTCCACATTCCTTGTTAGAGTCAAAACACACCTCCTGTGCGGTAACGACAGGCCGTAAGTGCCTACCAAAGAAGGGATGCGGAACGGCACAGCTTCCGTCAGGCTCTTAGAGCAACACCTCCCACAGCCCAACGCGGCTGATGACGCACTTAAGCCAACACCACGCAACAAAGTAACCAATAGTTGCGCGCTATGCTGTCACGAATACCTTCTGCACGGTGAGGGCGGGCTGCAAGTGCCTACCAATGTGCAGGTGCGGATCGGACATCTTTCTCTCTTGCTCTATTACCAACGGTTGCATCAGGTCGCCGCTGCACATGCCGCCTTCAAAACTACACCACGCAACGGATCCAACCCATAGTAAGGAAATGCGCTGGCATGAGTACGATTGTTGAAGGGAGGCAGTTGCTAGCGCACGGGCAGCCCAGCTTTTACTGTAAAGCGGAACGCACGGGCTGCACGGTGAGGAGACGCCTCAAGTGCCTACGAGCGTGCCGCCGCAAACAGACCCACCTGCCGTGAGGCTGTGCGAACATCGCCTGCACCCAGCCGCTGCTGCGCATGACGCCCTTTCAGAAACACCACGCATCCACCCCACGCTCGTCAGCACAAAATGCAGTCCGCACTCGCAAAAGCGCGCGTTTGTTAGCTGCCGTGGAAACATAACCGCAACATTCCTCCCCCGCGCATGCAACACCGCCTAGACGCGCCATTCCCTTCTCTGCCTTGCCCCGTAAATAACGCACTCGCTTCCTCTACACATTCCACCAGCTCCTGGAAAGCCAACTTATTCTTTCGTGCATTGCGATTAGCGTGGGCGCCGACTTGTACTGGTTTACATGCTGTACCCGCTCTACCAGGAATGTCACCAAATTAAACGACTGAGCAAAACACAGACCAAATGCACCCCGTGAGCGCAATTCATGATACGCCCTACACAAAGCCAAAGCGAGACAACATCCGGTCAGAGCAGAATGAAACGACCTTCTGCGCGAGCCATTCAACCGACGCAACACACANTGTTGCACAGGCGCATGCTGATCGCACAGAAGCCATAAGCACACGCTACGCACTCGCTGCAATGTTTGGAACCTGCCGCGATGCTTTCCGTTTGGCCCTACAACCGAACAATGCACTCAGGTGCAAAGAGACATGCAATCCAATACACCCAATGCTAAACAACCAACTTTGCAACGCACCACTTCCCGTCCTAGTTTCAATTGTACAGCGCACAAATTGGTTAGGAAAGCATTCACGTTCCTCCAGCAGCGCTGCTTTGCAGCTGACGCTTGAGCAACGCTCACATCAAACATCTAACGCCACACCCTTCTGCAACGCACAAATGCTAAAATCTGATTGCTATTGACGAAGACGCCCTCGCGCGCAGCAAACAAAATGTGCAGCAAAATATGCACCCGCTGCAGGTCAAGCCAGGCGAATACCAACGTCAGCCTTCCCGCTCGAGGCAAGCAGGCAACCAATGGTTGGCACTTGTGTGCTTGCGTCGCCAGCCACCACTCACAACTAGAGGAAGCAAAAACAG
>NW_013573285.1:2823-4071 GCF_000499745.2 Eimeria mitis
TCGCGGAGCGCTTTCCAAACACTGAACGAGCTTGCAAGAGCGTATCCAGCCTTGCACTGCCTCTTCAGTTACCCAAAACGACGCCGAGTGCATTGCAACACCCGTCGACGTTTACAAGTAACCAAACGCACTGGGGCCGTCTTCCAGGAGACAAACAGGCGATGTACACGTAGCCGTGGCAGGGAAGGCGTCCAACGTACGAACTGCACATTGTGTAATTCCGGCGCATCAGGCAGGGCCTGGCGTGCTCCTTCGCAATGAAAGCAGAGCCAATATTCAAATGCATGGGACGACGAGTTGGTACGCGTTGTCTAAGGCAGCTGGTGCATGCACGTTCGTCGATGCAAGCTGCCTACTCTATTCTGGAAGGGCAAGCAGAACTTCAGGAATATTGTGCACCACGCGGACCCCCTGTGGGCACTAATACATCTGGGAGCGCCCCGACCAAGAGGCTCTTTGAATCCGCTTTTCCTCACATAGCAATGCAGGTTTAGGCGGTGCAGATAAAAAACAGTAGCATACGCAGGGTAGTTGGGCCCTGACACGAAGCTCCCCCCATCAGCTTTCGGACTCTATACGGGGCAACATCACTTCACAAAATATAATAAGCGCCTTTACAGGTTGTGCCCAGCATGGCTTCAGGACGCACTAGGTCACTAATGCATCTGCCAGAAGTACTTTTAAACAAACGCATGATCTGGACAATGCTGTACGCAGAGTACGACGCACTCCCTGTTGGCTCACCGAGTAGCTGCAGTGGCTAACATGCTGCACCCGCTCTACCGGTTGACACCATATTTAACGGGTCAGCAAAACGCAGAACAAATGCACCTCGTAGCGTTTGCAAGTGTAGCCACGGGTGTGGAGCATATTTGCCCGGTCACAGTCCTGTGTCAACGCTCATGCGCGAAACTCTCTGAAGACTCCGTAAGCTTCGCCAGGTCTCGCCTGTAGTATAATCATGCGGGCTTTAGGACGACTGCTAACACAGCTATCAACACTGCAATGCACTAAGCGCTCCGTCTGCCGCCTTTGTGTGTGTTTTAAGTCAAAGCGAGATGGATGTTGCTTGCACCTATCTGCATGCGGATGCGAACGCAAACGCCGATTGAAAAAGGGCGCTCCTGAGAAATCCATCAACCCCACCAATTCATGATGAACCCTACTCGCAGCCAAACCGAGACAACATCCGGTCAGAGCAGAATGAAACGACCTTCTGCGCGAGCCATTCAACCGACGCAACACACA
>NW_013573286.1:0-722 GCF_000499745.2 Eimeria mitis
GCCCAAGCACAAGAAAGAGGCTTTATACGTCTAGCTAAAAGAAACCCAATGTGGTTAAGCCATTCCCACCGCTTCCTTGCACCACCTATTTGCAGGTGTCTGAGCGTTCCACCGCTCAAAAGCCCCGCACCCATGTTAAAAGGCGCCGCTCGCTGTAAACCGTTGCGAATGGCGGGTCGGGCACACGTACCGACTGTTGAAAAAGAAGCCCCAAACCCCGCGTCGCTCCGACGTTCCTTTTGCTTTAGAACACGTTGGTAGGCCGCAGAATGCCTTCTCGGCTCACAGGTGATGCCAATTGCTTTCAACCCCAACTACGCTCTCTCTTGTGCTTGCGACCGCCGACTAAATTGTTGCGGGAATATTACACAGGGACTCGTTATTCACGCATCCAGCGTACTTGCTGTTGGAAAAGAACCCATCACGCCTATTCGGAAAATACCCTCTTGACAGACATCTGCCCCTCCGTTTATTTCAGAAGGTGAAAAGGTGTTGGCCTACAAATCCGTGATGGCCGCGCAGAGACAACTCGCGGAAACGAATAGCCTTTGACATCTTACTGCGTAGGTGCCTGACCACACCCACTCTCCACGAACCAATGTCAAAACGCAAGGCAAAACACAGATGCACTGACTAAAATGCGATACCCCTTTGTCATGTATCTAAGACGCTGCAAGGATGAACAGCCTACAGGGTGAACATACCACCTGTTGCACGGCATC
>NW_013573286.1:822-4160 GCF_000499745.2 Eimeria mitis
GAGGTGTTGGCCTACAAATCCGTGGTGGCCGCGCAGAGACAACTCGCGGAAACGAATAGCCTGCGACATCTCCTGCGCAGCTGACTGACCACACCCACTCTCCACGAACCAATGTCAAAAGGCACGCCAAAACGCAGGTGCACTGACTGAAATGCGATTCCCCTTTGTCATGCATCTAGGACGCTGCAAGGATGAACAGCCTACAGGTTTAACATACCACCTGTTGCGCGGCATCCCCAGATTACCAAACACCCGCGCTGCATCAATGAGCCACGCTTCCCCAAGCAATAGCCGGATTGCAGAATAAGCTGTGCTTTCCTCTTCATGATGCACTGCACCTCTAGAACGAGCCGCACCACGTCCTCGAGTCATCGCGACGAACTGATACTAGCGGCAGCGGCGTTCAACATTTTGCTAGACTGACTGTAGGTGACGAACAGTTCAGGTGCGCCGAAGGTGCAAACCACATAAACTGCGCGCACAGATAACGTGCTAACAAACCGCCTTGGCTTACTCGCTTGGGCACGATACATTGAAACGCCTAAACCACCACTGAGTCTTAGGTGGCCCACACTGACCCCACAGCAAAACGAACATCGGGACCTCAACGATATCAAACTTCTCCCGCCGCACGCGCGACACACCTGACACACCTAGACATATCCCAGTGTCTTCTGAAGTGCATGGAAGGCTCTCAGGTGCCGTACAAACCTGCCAGATTGGGGGGACAGGACCCAGCCGCGGCCTTCAATGCATGAGGCTGCCCCACCGTCACCATGCATCTCCCCGCCGCGCAAATCAGTCGCATGGCTTCACAACTCACTCGCTGTGTACACGGCAAACGCATCATCCTACGCAAAAATGACCTCGCCCCCGCAACTGGTCGTCTGACCAGCTGATGTAAATACTCGTGTTGTGCGCCGATGGATAAATAATCAGCCTGTTCAACTGGCACTGCAGTTCATTTTGTTTTAGTATGTCAAACGTACAGCCTACGGAAAACGTCGCCCTGCCGTATGTAGCTGCAATCCATTCGCTCCCACACGCTAAACGCATTACTGCCTTTTTGCGAGAGCATCCAGTATCGCGTCTGGTCTGTATTTTCGCTCCTGTTGTATCCAGAAACCTAGACATCGGGCGTACTGCCTGTTGCATGGCGCGGTCGCTCACACCAATCGAGGTCGCGTCCCGGGTAGGATTTAGACATCCTGGAAGCATACGGAATTTGGGTCCAAGCGGAGGAAAGAGGCTCTATGCATTTAGCTGCAACAAACATCATAGGATAGAGCCTTCATCACCACTTCGCTGCACCACCTATTTGCAGGCGCTCGAACGTTCTACCGCTTGTAATTCCCGTACCCATGTTAGCAACCCCCACTAGCTGTAACGAGTTGCGAATCGTGCGTCGGGCACGCGTACCGACTGTTGAAAGAGAAGCCCCAACCCCCACGTCGCTCCGACTTTCTTCGTGCTGTAAAACACGTTGGTAGGCAACCCAAGGCCTGCTCGGCTCAGAGGTGAAGCTGATTGCTTTCACCCTCTACGACACTCTCCCTTGTGCTTCCGACTGCCGACTAAATTGTTGCAGGAATATTACACAGGGACTCGCTATTCACGTATCCAGCGTACTTGCTGTTTGAAAAGAACCCATCACTCCTAGTCGGAAAATACCCTCTTGACAGACAGCTGTCCCTCAGTTTATTTCAGAAGGTGAAAAGGTGTTGGCCTAAAAATCCGTGGTGGTTGCGTAGTGACAACCCGCGGAAACGAGTAGCCTGCGACGCCTCATTGGGTAGCTACCTGACCATACCCATTCTCCACGAACCAGTGCCAAAGGGCATGCCAAAACGCAGATGCATTGACTGAAATGCTAATTCTCTCTTCCAAGCATCTAAGGCGCTGCAAGGATGAACAGCCTACAGGTCGAACATACCACCTGTTGCACGGCATCCCCAGATTACCAAACACCCGCACCGCATCAATTACCCACGACTCCAAAAGCAATAGCCGGATTGCAGAATAAGCAACGCTCTCTTCTTCATGATGCGCTGCGCCTCTAGAACGAGCCGCACCACCTCCTTGAGGCGTCGCGACGAACCGATACTAGCGGCAGCGGCGTTCAACATTTTGCTAGAGTGACAGTAGGTGACGAACTCTGCACGTGCACCAAGGGTACAAGCCACATATACTGCGATCACAGATAACATGCTAACCAACCTCTGTAGCATACATGCTTGGGTACGATACATCGAAGCGCCGAGATCACTACTGGCTCTTCAGTGGCGAAGACCCACTCTACAAGGAAACGAACATCGGGCCCTCAACGAGATCAAACGTCTCTCTCCACATGCTCCACACGCCTGACACACCTAGAGATATCCCAGTGCCTTCTGAAGTGCACGAGCGGCTCTCGGGCGCCGAACAAAGCTGCCAGACTGGCGAGGCCAGAAGCCAGCAGCGTCTTTTCAATGCAGGAGGCTGCCCCACCGCCACCATGCATATCCCCTCCATGCACACCCATCGCAGGGCTTCGCAACGCACTTGCTGTATTGAAGGCAAACGCATCATCCAACAGAACAATGATCACATCCACAATTCCACAATTGGAGTCGAGAAAACACGTCCACAGTTTGTCGCTTGACCAACGCATTTCACTCTTTTACTCTAGTCGCGCGCCGAGGAATATATGATCAGCTGGTTCGACAGGCCTTGCAACTCACCTCATATGTGTACGCCAAACGTACAGCCTGCAAAGCAACTCTCCCTACCTCCTGCAGCTGCAGTTCATTCTCCCCCAACAGGTTAAGCGCACTATTTCCCCTTTGCAGGAAAGTCAAGTCTCGGGTCTGCGCGTTCACTCCTGTTAACTCCCAAAACTTAGACATCTACCGTAAAGTCCGCTGCATGACTCTGTCGCTCAATTCCACAGATGTACTGCCCAACGTAGTATTTGAACATCCTCGAATCATGAGAATCATACGAATTCTAAACAAACGAAATCGACATACCCTCCATACGACGAGTTGTAATAACGACATGCGGTAGAGCCATCCTCACCGCTTCGTTAGACCACTGCGTTGTTCAGGCGCTCCCGCGTGTTATTGCACCCATACTAGGAGGCACGCCTGGCCGTGGCAGTCTGCCAGTTGTGCGTTGGCCACGCCTAGTGGCTGTTGAAAGAAAGCCTGAAACCCCGCAGAGCTCGGCCAATCTTCGTTCTGCCCGCCCGGGTAAGCCGCACAAGAGCTGCTCCTCTCAGAGGTGAAGACAACATTCTTGCTAGAGTCCCTGTAGCGGCCGAACCTTCCGACTGCACCCACGCTGCAAATCATATATAT
>NW_013573287.1:0-617 GCF_000499745.2 Eimeria mitis
TCTAGTGCTGCTGCTGCTGCTTTGTCTGCTTCTAGTTTTTTTATTGTGTTGCCGAGTAAGGCTTTATGTACATCTAAACTTTTTTGTTTTTCGTCTTCTCGTGAGGCCCCCCTCATAATTAAATAAATAGCAGCAGAAAGAACAACCCATAACACCACCTGCATAGACAGCTGGGGCCTCGTGCTGCTGCTGCTGCGGGGGGCCCCCTCGTTGCTGCCTGCATCCTGCAGTGAGTCAGCTGTACCCGTGCTGTCTGCATCTTCCTCCAGTGTAGCGCTACCATCATCTTCGCCGCTTTCTTCATAGTAAGCAAACCCTGTGGGGCCCCCAGTACCCCTGGGGGCCCCCATGGGGGCCCCCCCATCCTCCCCTGGACCTGTTGCTGACGAGAGGGTCATCTCCTCTCCCTCGTGGTCAGACTCAAAAGAACCACCAGCTTGGCTGCCTGCTGCTTCGTCAGCAGCAGCAGCAGCAGCAGCTGCTGCTGCTGCTGCTGCTGCTGAAACAATACCTCCTGCTGCTGCTCCATAAAGAAAAAAATACAACAGCAATAGTGGACTCAATAGCAGCAATCGCCATGGTGTACATACACCTGAACGCCGCCCTGCCCCCCCGAT
>NW_013573287.1:717-1486 GCF_000499745.2 Eimeria mitis
CCTCGTGGTCAGACTCAAAAGAACCACCAGCTTGGCTGCCTGCTGCTTCGTCAGCAGCAGCAGCAGCAGCTGCTGCTGCTGCTGCTGCTGCTGAAACAATACCTCCTGCTGCTGCTCCATAAAGAAAAAAATACAACAGCAATAGTAGACTCAATAGCAGCAATCGCCATGGTGTACATACACCTGAACGCCGCCCTGCCCCCCCGACACACCCAGGCAACGCCATAGGCAACGAAGCAAACTACAACAACCCCACCACCACAGCAGCAGCAGCAGCAGCAGAAGCTGCTCCAGCAGCAACAGCTCCTGCAGCAGCAGCAGCAGCAGCAGCAGCAGCAGCGGGTCCTATAGTAGCAGCCCCGGCAGCAGCAGCTCCTGCAGCAACCGCTGCTGCAGATCCAGCTCCTGCAGCTATAGCAGCTGCAGCTGTATTAGCAGCAGCAGCAGCAGCAACAGCAGCAGCAGCAGCAGCAGCAGCAGCAGCAGGCGTCCTCCTCTACCCCAGCCGTGGCACGCCGCTGCGAGGTTCTCTCTGGGGGCCCATTGGGTGGGTAAGAGAAGCAGCAGAAACCCTAGAAAAAGAAAATAAATAAAATAAATGAAAAAATAAACAATAAATAATAAACAATAACAAACAGAACAACAGGATACACTCGAAGCTCGAGCCAATGCAGCAGAGCCGTTGCTGCTGCGCCCCGGAGAGGGCTCTCTGGGGAGCCTCGTGCTGCTGCTGCTGCTGCTGCTGCTGCTGCTGCTGCTGTTGTTGTTG
>NW_013573287.1:1591-1911 GCF_000499745.2 Eimeria mitis
TAGAGGCTCTGCTCCCCTGGATTGTTTCTGGGGTTTTGTTCAGTTTATCTTTTGTTGTTTTGTTTGTTGATTGAAACATTTGTTTGTTTATTTTGTTTATTGTTTTCTGCTTTTTCTTTCTTTTTTCTTTTGGGAGAGCCCCCGCGCTCAGCTGCTGCTGCTGCTGCTGCTGCTGCTGCCGCTGGTGCTGCTGCGGCTGCCCTAGTGGTTCCCATTCTTTTTGCCTGTATTGGGTTCTGCTGCTGCTGCTGCAGCAGCAGCAGCAACAGCAGGTACAGCAGTTGCTGTTGCTGCTGCAGCACAAGACCCTCCACCCCCAT
>NW_013573287.1:2845-2919 GCF_000499745.2 Eimeria mitis
GCCGCCCCCATGGGAAACAGCAGCAGGGGGGCCCCTATCCCCCAATGTTATAGATGTGGGGCTGTTGCCTGCGA
>NW_013573287.1:3019-3126 GCF_000499745.2 Eimeria mitis
ATGGGGTGTACGTTGGGCTGACGAAGAGGGGGGCTCTCTGAATGAAGTTTTTAGCTTCGAGGTACAGGAAGAGGAGGATGAGTCTTCTGCTGCTGCAGTACCCGGCA
>NW_013573287.1:3226-3705 GCF_000499745.2 Eimeria mitis
GTGGGGTGTACGTTGGGCTGACGAAGAGGGGGGCTCACTGAATGAAGTTTTTAGCTTCGAGGTACAGGAAGAGGAGGATGAGTCTTCTGCTGCTGCAGTACCCGGCAGCAGCAGCAGCAACAACAACCCAGCAGCAGCAGCAGCAGCAGCAGCAACAGCAGCAACAGCAGATGAAGGACCAGGACAAGCAGGAGCAGCATCAGGGAGCAGCAGCAAGGCTCCTGCTGCTGCAGCAGCTGTACCCTTACCCCCACCCCCAGCCCGGGGTATACTAGTGGGGCCCCTACCGGGGCCCCAATCTATAGACTGGGAGGAGTTGTTTAATATATGGGACTACGATGAGGACCCATACACCCCAACGGAGAACTCGTTGGTGGCCAACATATCGGGGCTGCAAGAGATAAAGAGAGCGCTGCCGCCTACACTGATCTATGCTGTTGTGCTGCTGGTGCTGCTTGCTTCGGCTCTATCGAACCCCA
>NW_013573287.1:3805-4698 GCF_000499745.2 Eimeria mitis
AGAGAACTCGTTGGTGGCCAACATATCGGGGCTGCAAGAGATAAAGAGGGCGCTGCCGCCTACACTGATCTATGCTGTTGTGCTGCTGGTGCTGCTTGCTTCGGCTCTATCGAACCCCATTGCTGCAGCAAAAAACGCAAAGATTGCTGCTACAAGAAGAGAGATTGCTGCAGCAAAAAGAGAAGGATATACTATCACCGAAAAAATAAAGATGCTGCAGGAAGCTGCTGCTGCGCTGCAGTCCGAGGGTGCTGCTCCTGCTGCACTGCTTGTGGGGCAGCAGCAATCCTTAGAGGCCCTAGAACAGCTTCGTTCTGCTGTTTATCCGGGTGCTGCAGCAACGCCACAGCAGCAGCAACTGCAGCAGCAGCAGCAGCAACAGCAGCAGCAGCAAAAATTCTTTGGGGCTGATTGGGGACTTCTATCTGACCCACTCGATATACGCATGCGCATGCTCAGGGCCTGGGGGTCCTCTGGGGCTTTCGTGCTGCAGGAGCTGCAGCGGCTTGCTGCTGCTCTTGCTGCTCAGCTGCCGCCGCAGGGGCAAGAGGAGGGGAATACAGATGCAGCAGCAGCAGCAGCAGCAGCAGCAGCAGCAGCAACTGCAGCAGGAAAGGCTACAGACAAACGAAAGAAAGGAACACAGAATAACGCAGAAGACCAAGACACACCACCACCACCATCACCAGCAGCAACAGCAACAGCAACAGCAGCAGCAGATGCAGCAGCAACAGCAGCAACAGCAGCAGGACCAGAATCACCTGGAGCTGCAGCAACAGCAGCAACAGCAGCAACAGCAGCAGCAGCAGCAGGAACAGAAGCACCCGAAACCAAGCAGCAGCTGCTGGGAAACAAAGACAGCAGCGAGGTGCGGCGTTTGCTGCAGAAGACAA
>NW_013573288.1:569-1042 GCF_000499745.2 Eimeria mitis
TGATGATTGGTGTTGCACATCTCTGTCTGTCTCTGTATTTCTTTGTCTTTCTTTGTTTTTATTTTATTTATCTGTTTTGTTTTTATTTTATTTATCTCTCTTTGTTTTTATCTTATTTACTTTTTTGTTTTTAAACCATAAATAAATAAATAAATAAGTGAAATAAATAAATAAAATAAACAAATAAAAAACAAACAAAACAAACAAAGCAACCAACTAAACAAAAAAAAAAAACTAAACTAAGTAAACAACTAGACAAAACCAACTAAACAAACACCCAAAAATAAAAATAAATAAAAAAAAAAAAAAATAAATAAATGTGTTTGTGTGTGTATACGCAGGATACCCGTGTGCTGATGTATATCGTTTGGCGCCTGTATGCACAACAGTTTCTTTGAGTGCATTGAGCTCAGATATGGTGAAAACAGTAAAAGAAATAAAAGTGATGAGAGGAGAATTAGAAGAAGCATTGA
>NW_013573288.1:1142-2304 GCF_000499745.2 Eimeria mitis
TTATTTTTGTTTTTTTGTTTTTTTTTGTTTTATTTTTTTTTGTTTTGTTTTTTTGGTTTTTTGTTTTTTTGTTTTTTTTTTTTTGGGTTTTTGGGCCCCCTCACCGTGTCGCCTGCTAATAGAGCTATTTATATCTTTGGGGGGGCTGATCAAAGAGGTATTTATTTATTCTTTTTTTTATTTGTTTTTGTTTTTTTTTGTTTGTTTGGTTTTTTGGTTTTTTGTTCATTTGCTTTTTTGTTTTTGTTTTTTGTTTTTTGTTTTTTTTTGTTTTTTTATTTTTTTGTTTTTTTGTGTTTGTTTTCTGCTGCTGATGATTGGTTTTGCACATCTCTGTCTGTCTCTGTATTTCTTTGTCTTTCTTTGTTTTTACTTTATTTACTTCTTTGTTTCTATTTTATTTATCTTTCTGTATCTCTATCTCTATCTGTGTCTATTTGTGTATATCTATGGATTTAATATCTGTATGAAATAAAACCATAAATATATAAATAAAATAAATAAATAAAATAAATAAATAAATAAAAAACAAACAAAACAACCAAACAAAAAAACAAAAAAAGTAAATAAACTAGGTAAACAAAACAACCTACACCCAAAAATATAAATAAAAAAGTAAAAAAATAAATAAATGTGTTTGTGTGTGTATACGCAGGATACCCGTGTGCTGATGTATATCGTTTGGCGCCTGTATGCACAACAGTTTCTTTGAGTGCGTTGAGCTCAGATATGGTGAAAACAGTAAAAGAAATAAAAGTGATGAGAGGAGAATTAGAAGAAGCATTGAAAGAAGTTTCAGCTGTACATACAGCTGTACATACACTGCAAAATAAAGTGAATGAGACAGCCGAAAAAACCGAAAATATTTCTGTTTCTTCTTCTATAGCAACAAATAAAATAACAGATATCACAAATACAATAAAACAAATAGAAAATAATCTAAATAAACAACAAAATGATATTAAACAAATACAAAATAATATTAATAATATACAAATACTTGAAAAAAAATTCTCTATCATGGAACAAACACTGCAGGAGGCGCTCACTAAAATAGAAAAAAAAGCAGATATCACCAGCCTCAGAGCTGTTGCAGCTAAAGTTGGTAGTATATCTGACGAAGAAGAATAAATAAATAAATAAATAAATAAATAAATAAATA
>NW_013573288.1:3669-3934 GCF_000499745.2 Eimeria mitis
ACTGACATTATACTATAGATGTAATATAAGGGAGAAAAATATAATATAAATATAATATTAATATACAAATATTAATATAAATATTATATTATTATATAAATAAAATATAAATATATTTTTATATTTTTATATTAATATTTATATAATATTAATGTCAGTATATAAATAAAAAATAAAAAAAAAAATATAGATGCATATACACCTGAATCAGCTCCTTCTCCTGGTTAATTAATTACTTTATTTAAAAAAAAAAAAAAAAAAAAAA
>NW_013573288.1:3973-4263 GCF_000499745.2 Eimeria mitis
AACAACAACCCCTCCACTCACACGGGTGCTTCTGCGCCCCCCCATTTATTTTTTGTTTTTTTTGTTTTGTTTATATTATAATAATAAAAAATAAATAAATAAATAAAATAAAATAATAAATAAATAAATAAAACAAAACAAACAAACAAAACTAAGAAAGAAAAAAGAATATAACTTCTTTCTTTTTTTCTCCCTTTGTCAGTTTTTTTTCTTCATATATTTTTTTTTTATTTTAATTTATATTTAATTTCCTTATAAAGATTTTTTAATAAAAATAAAATAAAACTAAA
>NW_013573288.1:5669-6566 GCF_000499745.2 Eimeria mitis
TGCTGCTGCTGCTGCTGCTGTTGCTGCTGATTTGCTGCTGTCGCCATCGGGGTCTGCTGCTTCCTCTCCCGCTTCTCCCCAATCTCCGCTGGGGCCTACTGCTGCCTCTGCAGCAGCAGCAGCAGCAGCAGCAGCAGCAGCAGCAGCAGGAACAGCAGCAGCAGCAGCAGCAGCAGCAGTGCCAGAGGCATCCTCTGACGTCTATGCGGCTCCTGCTGCAGTCTGTAGGCCATCTCCTGGAGCAGCAGCAAGCACAGCGGCAACAGCAGCAACAGCAGCAGCAGCAGCAGCAGCAGCAACACCTGCTGCTGCTGCTGCTGCTGCTGCTGCTGCTGTGCTGCCGGGGCGCAGCAGAGCGCGGGTGCTGCGTGAGGCTCCGCCGCTGGGGGTGTTGGGGTTGGGGTGTATGTCAGCAGCAAACGAGAGAGAAGAAAACAGAGACAAAGTTAGAGAAACAAAAACATTTGATGCTGCTGCTGCTGCTGCTGCTGCTGCTGCAGCAGGGGCTGCTAGGGCAGCAGCATCTGCTGCTGCTGCTGCTGCTGTTGCTGCAGCAGCAGCAGCAACAGCTGAAGAATACACCCCTTCTACCTGCCCACAAACAGCACCAGTTGATTCGCCCTTGCTGCTGCAGCAGCAGCAGCAAAAGAAGGAGAAGCAGCAGCAGCAGCAGCAACAGCAACAGCAGCAGCAGCAGCAGCAAAAGAAACAGCAGCAGCAACAGCAGCAGCAAACGAAACAGCAGCAGCAACTGCAGCAGCAAATCAAGCGCAGCTGCAGCCCTTGCTGCAGCATCCCTTCTTCCTCAGAATCACACACAGCAGCATCAACGCCAGCAGCAGCAGCAGCAGCAGCAGCAGCAGCAACAGCAGCAGCAGCAGCAGCAGCAGCAGCAGC
>NW_013573288.1:6666-6737 GCF_000499745.2 Eimeria mitis
GAGCAGCAGCAGCAGCAACAGCAGCAGCAGCAGCAGCAGCAGCAGCAGCAGCAGCAAGGCCGCAGGAATTC
>NW_013573288.1:6837-6954 GCF_000499745.2 Eimeria mitis
GAGCAGCAGGAGCAGCAGCAGCAGGAGCAGCAACTACAGCAGCAACTTGCTGCTGCTGCTGCTGCTGCAGCTGAGGAGACACCTGAACTCCCCTTGAGGCCTTCAGCTCTCGTGAGG
>NW_013573288.1:7054-7178 GCF_000499745.2 Eimeria mitis
GGGCAGCGGAGACCTGAATGCAGCAGCAACCGGGGCTCAGCCCCCGCTTACAGAAGGCTGCAGCAGCAGCAACCGTCGCAGCTGCAGCAGCTGCTCGTACAGATGCTGCTGCAGCACGAGCATG
>NW_013573288.1:7278-8178 GCF_000499745.2 Eimeria mitis
GTTGCACTGCTCCAGGAGAGAAGACCAGTGGCCCATATGAAACCCCAAACAAATACAAATAGCTGCAACACACAGCAGCAGCAGCAGCAGCAGCGCCTGCAGCAGCAGCAGCAGCAGCAGCACCAGCAGCAGCGGCACGTCTTGGTGCAGCGGCAACAGCAGCAGGAGCAGCAGCAGCAGGAGCAGCAACTACAGCAGCACCTTGCTGCTGCTGCTGCTGCTGCTGCAGCTGAGGAGACACCTGAACTCCCCTTGAGGCCTTCAGCTCTCGTGAGGCTCTCCCGCACAATAGGAAGACAGCAGCAGCAGCAGCAGCAGCAGCAGCAGCAGCAGCAGCAGCCGCAGGGGCAGCGGAGACCTGAATGCAGCAGCAACCGGGGCTCGGCCCCCGCTTACAGGAGGCTGCAGCAGCAGCAACCGTCGCAGCTGCAGCAGCTGCTCGTACAGATGCTGCTGCAGCACGAGCATGAGCAGCAACAGCAGCAGCAGCAGCAGCAGCAACAGCATCAGCAGCAGCAACAGCAGCAACTGCAACAACAGCAGCAGCAACACACGCAGCAGAACGATTTGCTGCTGCTGCAGCAGTTGCAGCAGCAAGCTCAGCTGCAGCAGCATCAGCAGCATCAATACGAAGAGCAGCTGCAGCAACACCAACAGCAGCAGCAAGAGCAGCAGCAACAGCAGCAGCAGCAGCAGCAGCAGCAGCAGCAGCAGCAGCAGCAGCAGCACGGGGACTCATCTTTTGGGGGGCACTTTAAAGAGCCCTCCCAGGTGACCCTTCCTTTGTCTACACAGCAACAGCTGCAGCAGCAGCAGCAGCAGCAGCAGCTGCAGCAGCTGCAGCAGCAGCTGCAGGAACAGCAACAGCAGCAGCCGTGCGGGGTTGTAAGCAGGGGCAGC
>NW_013573288.1:8278-8550 GCF_000499745.2 Eimeria mitis
TGCTGCAGCAGCAGCTGCAGCAGCAGCTGCAGCAGCAGCTGCAGGAACAGCAACAGCAGCAGCCGTGCGGGGTTGTAAGCAGGGGCAGCTGTATGGCAGGCAGCAGCAGCAGCAGCAGCAGCAGCAGAAAGAGCAGCAGCAGGGACCGGGGTTACTCCTACGGAGATGAATGCATGCATATATACTGCAGCAGTGCACACAGCACGGAGCAGCAACTGCAGCAGCAGCAACAGCAGCAGCTGCTGCTGCAGCAGCTGCTGCTGCAGCATACC
>NW_013573288.1:11399-12580 GCF_000499745.2 Eimeria mitis
GGTGGACCCCTTGCGGTCTCTTTGTGTTCCTTTCTCTGATTTGTTTCTTCTAGTTAATTATTTTTTTTTCTTTTCTCCTTTTATGTTTACTCTTCTATCCAAGGGTTTAGGGTTTAGGGTTTAGGGTTTAGGGTTTAGGGTTTAGGGTTTAGGGTTTACAGTGAAGATGAATTCTCTCTCCTTTCTTCAGCTGGAGGCCGTTAGGCAGGCTGCTACAAAAGTCAGCAAACCCTAAACCCTAAACCCTAAACCCTAAACCCTAGACTCTTTGCATGTATTTATTTCTTTTTATTTATTTTTGTTGCGTTGGTTTTTATGTGTTGGGTTTGTTGTCCCTATGTTACTTGTTTAGGGTTTAGGGTTTAGGGTTTACGCGTGTTAGGGTTTGCGAGGGTTTGTTAGGGTTTGTTAGTGTGTTTTAGGGTTTAGGGTTTAGAGTGTATATGGATCTGCTGCATTTACTAGGGTTTGTTAAGACTTGTAACCGCCAAGGGTTTAGGGTTTAGGGTTTAGGGTTTAGGGTTTAGGGTTTAGGGGTGTGTATGGGGCCTGCAGGCTCCAGAAGACCGCACGGTAGGCGGCACCACGTGAGGTGTACATACACCTCGTGGCTTTCTAAAGAAGAAATAAATCTTCGGTTTGTTAGGGTTTGCTAGGGTTTAGGGTTTAGGGTTTAGGGTTTAGGGTTTAGGGTTTAGGGTTTAGGGTTTAGGGTTTTGTTAGGGTGTATAGCTGAATAGGGTTCGCAGAAAGCCGTTGCTCACCCCTCCATTCGCAGACACATCATAAGGGTTTAGGGTTTAGGGTTTAGGGTTTGGGGTTTAGGGTTTAGGGTTTAGGGTTTAGGGTTTAGGTTTCTAGCAACGCAAAAATTCAATGAAACAAAACCGCATAAACCAAAAAAAAAAAACTAAAAACAAAACAAAACAAATAACCACAACAACAAAAACAACAAAAACAATAATAATAATAATAATAATTATATATATTCTATTTATTTTTAGGGTTTAGGGTTTAGGGTTTAGCGTAAAAAAAAAACCCTTCTAAACCCCCGCTTCAAGCCATTTATTTTTTTTCTTTTTTTTTCAATTTCTTTAATAAAACAAACCAAAACAAAAAGGAGTAAAACCGGCAGAAAAAAAACAAAAAAACTTTTTTTTTTTTTTTTTTTTTTTTTTTTT
>NW_013573288.1:14776-15890 GCF_000499745.2 Eimeria mitis
ATTTGTTTGTTTATTTATTTATTTATTTATTTTGCGTTTTGTTTTTTTTGTTTTTCTTTTTGTAGTTGTTTATTTATATACTTATTAACAACAAACCCTAAACCCTAAACCCTAAACCCTAAACCCTAAACCCTAAACCCTAATTAATAAAAAAATAAATGAATAAGCATTTGTGTATATTTGCCTACATAATAAATTTATTTTTCTGCGTATTCATATTACCCCAAAACCCTAAACCCTAAACCCTCGACCCTAAACCCTAAACCCTAAACCCTAAACCCTAAACCCTAAACCCTAAACCCTAAACCCTAAACCCTAAGCCCTAAACCCTAAACCCTAAACCCTAAACCCTAAACCCTAAACCCTAAACCCTAAACCCTAAACCCTACCCTAGACCCTAAAACCTAAACCCTAAACCCTATACCTAAAACCCTAAACCCTAAACCCTAAACCCTAAAAGATCGGAAGAGCACACGTCTGAACTCCAGTCACCGATGTATCTCGTATGCCGTCTTCTGCTTGAAAAAAGCCCTAAACCCTAAACCCTAAACCCTAAACCCTAAACCCTAAACCCTAAACCCTAAACCCTAAACCCTAAAACTTTTTATGTTTTATTTTTTTAGTGTTTCTTTTCTTCAACGTCTCCCTTTTCTTGTTAATTGCCCCCCAAGCGATATAAAAGCGCTGGCGGAACAACTCGTAGAAAAAACTTACTCAGGGCCTGAGGTAAACCCTAAACCCTAAACCCTAAACCCTAAACCCTAAACCCTAAACTCTAAACCCTAAACTCTAAACCATAGATTCTAAACAGTAAAGCCTAAACACTAAATTCTAAATTCTAAACCCTAAACCCTAAACCCTAAACCCTAAACTGTAGAGAGTAGACCGTAGATAATGATGCAAAATATATACAGAAAGAACTAGACAACGAAATACAACTCATCAAGTAAACCCTAAACCCTAAACCCTAAACCCTAAACCCTCGACTTTAAATAGTGGTTTTGTTAAAAGTGTATAAAATATAAAGTATAAAGAACGCATCTTTATATATATATATATATATATATATATACATGTATATATATATATATATATATATATATATATATATATA
>NW_013573288.1:16076-16898 GCF_000499745.2 Eimeria mitis
GAAAAAGAAAAAGAGAAAGAAAAAGAAAAAGAGAAAGAGAAAGAAACAAAAAAAGAAATAGACAATACACGCAGGCAGACAAACACACAAAATAACAACAATGCAACAATCAGTAAGCACCAATATATAACACAATAATCTAGGGTTTAGGGTTTAGGGTTTAGGGTTTAGGGTTTGGGGTTTAGGGTTTAGGGTTTAGGAGCTAGGGCGAGGTATGAAACCCTCCCTAATACCTAGAAACTAGAATTTAGTGTTTAGGGTTTAGGGTTTAGGGTTTAGGGTTTAGGGCTTAGGGTTTAGGGTTCAGGGTTTAGGGTTTAGGGTGTAGGGTTTAGGGTTTAGGGTTTAGGGTTTAGGGTTTGTGACAGGGGGCAAGGCTGCTGCAGCTGGCAGCAGCAAAAAGCTAGTGCTGCAGGTCGCAACCCTAGGAAAGTTCTCCACCTATGGAGCCAGAGAAGTCAGCTTGCTGCTGCTGCTGCTGCTGCTGCTGCTGCTGCTGCTGCTGCTGCTGCTGCTGCTGCTGGTGCTGGTGCTGGTGCTGCTGCTGGTGCTGGTGCTGGTGCTGGTGCTGCTGCTGTTGATGTTGCTGTTGCTGCTGCTGTTGCTGAGGCTGCTGTTGCTGCTGCTGAGGGTGCTGTTGCTGTTGGTGCTGTTGCTGTTGGTGCCGTTGCTGCTGCTGCTGTTGCTGTTGTTGCTGCTGCTGTTGCTGCTGTTGATATTGTTTCTGTTGCTGCTGTTGATATTGTTGCTGCTGCTGCTGCTGCTGCTGCTGCAGATCCTTGAGGGAGAGAAAGCTGCTGCAGTGCAGCAGCGGGGGAATGT
>NW_013573288.1:18328-19626 GCF_000499745.2 Eimeria mitis
CTCTAACTGAGCCGCTCCGCGTATGCTTTGGCCTCGCCAGCAGCCCGCTGCCTGCGGACGTGTCTTTATTAAATTATTTTTTGTTGTCTTCGCAGTGGGAAATTTATAAACAAAAACTATCCACACAAATTTGTCAACAGTATAAGTAACTTTTGCTGCTGCTGCTGCTGCTGCTGCTGCTGATGCTGCTGGTGATGCTGCTGCTGCTGGTGCTGCTGCTGATGCTGCTCGTGTTGCTGCTGCTGGTGATGCTGATGCTGATGCTGATGCTGATGCTGCTGCTGCTGCTGGTGCTGCTGGTGCTGCTGCTGCTGCTGCTGCTGCTGCTGCTGCTGCTGATGCTGATGCTGATGCTGATGCTGATGCTGTTGATGATGATGATGCTGATGCTGTTGTTGTTGTTGGTGGTGGTGATGGTGTTGGTGGTGGTGGTGCTGCTGCTGGTGCTGGTGCTGCTGTTGGTGCTGCTGTTGGTTGTGTGTGCTGCTGCTGCTTTTGCTGCTACATCTGCTGCTGCTGCTGCTGCTGGTGCTGCTGCTGCTGCTGTTCCTGCTCCTGTTGCTGCTGTTACTGCTTCTCTGCTGCTGCTGCTGCTGCTGCTGTTGCTGCTGTTGCTGCTGTTGCTGCTGCTGCTGCTGCCGCTGCTGCTGTTCAGGTTTGAGCGGGACAGAAGAAATCGGCAAATCCGCGATTGGGAATTTCCACCAAAGGCAAACCCTAAACCCTAAACCCTAAACCCTAAACCCCAAACCCTAAATCCTAAACCCTAAAACCTAAACCCTAGATCCTATCGAATAACTCCCACCCCGTAAACCCCATTCACAAAACCCTAAACCCTAAACCCTAAACCCTCACCGTCCATCTAACTGCCCCCGCTCCCTGCAACCCCTAAACCCTAAACGCTAGCCCCAAAACCCTCAACCCTAAACTCTAGCCGCTAAACCCTAAACCCTAAACCCTAGCCCCTAAACCCTAAACCCCAAACCCTAGCCCCTAAACCCTAAACCCTAGCCCCTAAACCCTAAACCCCAAACCCTAAACCCTAAACCCTAAAGCCTACCCCCTAATCGCTAAACCCCAAACCCTAGCCCGTAAACCCTAAACCCTAAACCCTAAACCCTAAACCCTAAACCCTGTGTTTCAGGTACCTGAGCTGGACTTTGGGTGTGTAGTTGAGAGCCTGGCGATGCCTTTGTGCGGCCGCAATTCTCTCTCTTGGTGTACTGCTGCAGCAGCAGCAGAAAAAGAAGAAACAGAAGTTTTTCTCTCGCAGGCTCTTAATGATGTATCTAAACCCT
>NW_013573289.1:1783-1981 GCF_000499745.2 Eimeria mitis
AGCAGAGAAAGAACCCCAGGAATCATATTCTGCTTCTTTTGCTGTTGAATCTAATATATATAAACTTAGTTTAGGTGGGTTATTTGTTGTTGTTACATAGTTTGTGTATATATTATCGTTATAGTTGCTGCTGCTGCTGCTGCTGCTGCTGCTGCTGCTGCTGCTGCTGCTGGGGGGGGAGAAATCTGAGTAGCAGAA
>NW_013573289.1:2081-4157 GCF_000499745.2 Eimeria mitis
TGCAGAGAAAGAACCCCAGGAATCATATTCTGCTTCTTTAGCTGTTGAATCTAATATATATAAACTTAGTTTAGGTGGGTTGTTTGTTGTTGTTACATAGTTGGTGTATATATTATCGTTATAGTTGCTGCTGCTGCTGCTGCTGCTGCTGCTGCTGCTGCTGCTGCTGGGGGGGGAGAAATCTGAGTAGCAGAATGCTGTTTGTTGTCGTATACGTATATGTAGAGAAGAACCTTTATATCCTTTATTATAAAATAAAGAAGAAATATCTATTTCTTTATAATCATCTAATACAGAAATAGATTGTATTATATTATCATCAGTAGCAGTTGAATCATCTCTTATACGCATATAACTATCATCTTTCATTCTTGTTATAGATAGAATAGGGCCCCCACAATGTATATTTCTGCTGTCTGCTCCCCCCTCTGTATATAAAGAAAGTATAGCTTTTCCACTCTCAAAAGTTTCAATAGGAATGTGAAAAGAAAGAAATGCTTGACTTTCTCTACCTGGATATTCTATTGCTTTTGTTTGATGTGCATGCAACTCTTTATTTATTATTACTTCATCTTCTAGATGATATGCCCATTGATATGCTTTTAATATTTTTTCTGTTTTTATAAAAGATACATTCGCCGGGATTCCTTCTGTTATCATGCATGCATTGTCTTCAACAAAATTCAAGTCTGGTGGTGTAAGCCCAGCAACTACACTCTCTGAAATATATGTAGAAGATAAAGGTTCTATAGATTTATTATTTTCAGATACACGCATGCATGCACATGGTGTTAATACTATTAAAAATATATTCAATAATATTATACTTACGAATATTATATTGTATACAGAAGGTATCATATACACACCTATACTGCTGTTGCTGCTCCTCTTGGTCCTGGTATTGTTCTTCCTGCTGCTGTTGCTGCTGTTGCTGCTGTTGCTGCTGCTGCTGCTGCTGCTGTTGTTGCTGCTGTTGCTGCTGGTTTCGTGTTCGCTGCTGCAAGTTGAATTGCTGGGTGGTGGTGCTGCGGCTGTGGCTGCCGTCGCTGCACACATTACGGAAAAATTGGGGGGTATGAAAGAAAAGTTGAATTGTTTTGAAAAACTCACCGCGGGAAAGTTGAATAAAGTTTTTTTTAGCCTGTTCAGAAGGCTGTTGCTTCCTATGTCGATGGTACGCATCACGGCAACGACATGGGCGATCCTCGGTGAAAGCGGCTGAAAATTAGCGGAACAAAGAACAATTTAACATTAATTATACAATATAAAAAGAAATAAAACCTAAAAACTCGAAATTATTCATGAACACACGAGAAATCATCAAGGATACATGTCGATTGCCGCACACGGCGACCAGCGCCCAGAGGCGTGCCCGTTTCATGCACCTTTTCGTCCGTTGATCCTTTGTTTTTTCAGAGTATTTGAATTATTTACATTATGTTTTCTTGAAATTCAGAAAAAGAAAGGAAATACTGCAGCTCGAACCGGCGGCTTGTTGTACAGGATCGTAGAAACCTGAACAGATGCTAGTACCAGTGGAGGCGTGAAACCGGTGGGAAACTGCTGCAGTGTTGCGGTAAAAAAAGAGAGAAAAGTTTATAAAAACATAAAAAGAGTTTTGAATTGAATATTTTCCAAAAAGAAACAAAAATTTTCATGAATTTCCTCTTATTTCCTCGGCAGTGTTCAGCACCGGTGCCCGCCGCCCGAGGGTTCACTCACAGCTGAGCTGTACGTACACCCCAATCGCCGCGCAATACAGAAGACCGCAATCCACACATTCCCTGTAAAATTAGAGAAAAATTATTTGATTTTTGCAGCAGTAATTCAGTTTATTTTCTGTGTTTCAACGGTTACAGAGACGGGGGTGTGGCTGCATCGATACCAGCATCGACAGGGAGATATATAGTCAACGTTTTCTCTCTTTTTCTCCTTCACACTAAATACGCTGCATGCAGTATTAGCTGTGCCACTTCATTTAATTTAAATTCCTTTACAACAGATGTCGAGGGTTCATCGAAACAAATAAAATGTTGCAGCCCCTTCTTGTATTCCCGCAGCAATGCATGCAGG
>NW_013573290.1:0-1264 GCF_000499745.2 Eimeria mitis
TATATATATATATATATATATATATATATATATATATATAAACGATTTGTATTATATGAAGAATAAATGATATATATAAATATATGATAGAAACGACTTACCGGTGAATAAGCTTCTCCTTGAGGGTATATCCTTTCATAACGTCTGTTGTATGGGGCTTGAGGCAGTCCCCTGTATGGGGCCTGAGGCAGTCAGTTGTATGGAACCAGCGGCAGTCCGCTGTATGGGGCCTGGGGCAGCCTGTTGTATGGGAGCTGAGGCAGCCCGCTGTATGGGGGCTGAGGGTGTTTGTTGTAGGCCTGAGGATATCTGCTATAGCGGACCACAGGTAGGCTGTTGTATGGGGCCTGAGAATATCTGGTATATGGCGCAACAGGATATCTGCTGTAGGGGACCTCGTGGCATCTGCTGTAAGGGATTTCAATGTATCTGTTGTTGGGGACAACAGGGTACCTGCTGCTGGGATCAACAGGGTACCTGTTGATGGGCCGCTCAGGGTTTCTGTTGGTGGGGGCGTCAGGGTATATGCTGGCGGTGGCCTCTCGGTATCTTCTGTTGAGTCCCTCAGGGTATCTGCTGATGGGGGCAAACGGGCAAATNTGGCGGTGGCCTCTCGGTATCTTCTGTTGAGTCCCTCAGGGTATCTGCTGATGGGGGCAAACGGGCAAATATGTTTGGTGAGAGGCCGCCCGTTTCTGAGTGCTCGCCTGTGAGCCCGCTGAGGAAAGATACACGCAAAGAAAACTAAACATATATATATATATATATATATATGTATATATATATGTATATATTTGCATTTACATATTATATATATAGGGAATAAGCTACACAAAGAAAAGACGTACGTTTAACTGTTTATGGCGAGCGATGAGGGCGTCTTTGAATTTTTTGGAGAGGGGTGGGGTGTGGCGTTGCTGTTGAAAACTGATATATTTGTTCACCTGTGCACGTATCTTAGTGTATTTATACCTACACATCTAAATATCTGTGTATGTATTTGTTGTTTTACCACGTAGAAAAGGAGCAAACACCTGAAACAGCAAACGGGTGCTTCTCTGATGACTTGTAACTTATCGTGTTCCACGTCAACATGATAAGATTCGTTGAAAACGGCATCGTGAAGATCCTTTGCAAGTTTCCTCTTCGCTTCTGGTATCGCTTTCTTTTCACGTTTCCTAGCTTCTTGCTGAGGAGGTTTCAGACGAACTTCCGCGTCTGCTGCTGGCGTCGTTGTTCTTGCTGCTGCTGCTGCTGCTGTTAT
>NW_013573290.1:1364-1772 GCF_000499745.2 Eimeria mitis
CTGTGCTTGACATGCAACAGGCAAGACCTCAGGTGATGACACTTTATACTTCTCTTGTACAGGTTCCCCTTCTTGTGGGATGACTTCATCTCGTATGAGTTCCTCTTCTTGTTTGATTTCTCCTCTTTGCACGATTTCTTCGTCGTCCTTGATTTCCGTCACTTGCACAGTTTCCCCCCCTTCTTCTTCTTGGGTTTCAGGCTTGGGGTTTCCTATTTGGAGGTTCGCTTCCTCTTTCTTTTCCTCGTGTGCAGCCTCAGTAGGTGAAGGATACACCCAGCACATTGGCTGTTCCGTTTCCTGAGGCAAAAACAAATACAACAGCGTCTGATATTTCTGGTGTTTCTTCACTACCCGACCAAATGCAAAGAACAATAAAGTGAATTTCTTCCGTGTGCATGCAGTTGA
>NW_013573290.1:1945-3525 GCF_000499745.2 Eimeria mitis
CACCACATTTTGTCTGAATTGATCTGTCTCTTGGGATGGGCTTGTTTCCGGTGTATCAGCTGTGTTGCTGTATCTGCTGCTTCTGTCTGCAATACCTTTTTCGCTTTTCGTTCTCTCCTCTTTTCAGACGTTTGGCTCCGTTTCTCCACCGCTTTGGCTACGAAAGCCCGAAGGGCTTCGTCTTCCTTTTTCTTCTTCTTCTTCGCAGCAACAATTTCTGTTGCATTTGCTGCAGCTTCCTCAGTCGATACTGAGGGAGCAGCAGAAGCGGTGGTGTTCACATCAGAGTTCACCAAAACTGAGGCATTCTCTCCTCTCCTCTCTTCCGTCACCTTCGGGCGATCAAGTAAAGAGCCTGCTAAAACAAAGCAAAAAACATATGCAAATGAATCATATTCGGAGTTCTAGAACGCACACATAGACGTTTATGTATATAGAAATATATACATATATAAATACTGAGTTGGGTAGAACGTACGGTGTAGTGGAGCTTGACGGCTTTCATCAGACACACCTATTCTTGAATCCACTTTTTGAAGTCGGCTTGGTTACCTTTTTTTAAAGCTGAATTGAATTCCATTGGGACCGAGGAAGTGTTCGTGGTGTCTGTCGCTTCAGTTGTAGAACTAAGACACAAGATACGATGCAGGCTTGAATGAGAAAACCAAAGGCGAGCGGTCGGACCTACAAGCGGAGCACAACGAGGAGAATTGGCTGCAACGTACTGGGCTTTTGGTGGGCCTTCACCGACGCATAATTCCAGAATAATGATTAAGTTTTGTTTGCTAACAGGTCAAGGTGATGCTCAAGATATTCGTTCGTTGGTAAGCCGCGTCTAGGCCCTCGAGACACCGCCGTCGATTGGTCGGCGGTCCACGACAAGTGAAGAATTTCGAGAAGACAAATGCCATTCAAAGAGTTCAATCAGAAAAGGAAAAGTAAACATGAAAGTAGAAAAGGTTGATTCAAAAAACTCAACAGTTTGTAGTTTGTGAAGTTGGAGACAAAAAGTCAATGAATTATAAAAGTGATGTGTGGTCACCGCTGTCGAGCAGCCTGTGGGAGCTAGCGAGCAGTTGCTAGCCACGATGACTGGTCGCAAATTCGGCGGACCTTATATTTTTAAATTTTTTTTAACAAGCAAAATAAACATAACCAATAGATTAAGCATTATTTTCTGATCGTTTTGAGGTGTTACTGCCCGATTCAATCCATGAAAATGCACCCGTTCTCCGTTTTCTTCGGTCTTCCCTTTCGAAGACGTTTCTGCTGCCGCTCGGTGTCTGGTAGGCCGAGTGATAATCGCGACGAAACCGAAATTAAATATAGTTTTGCCGTTATTATACGGTTATTCATGAAAAATGCAACGTTTTGAATCGTTATATGCCACAAGTTTTACATAAAGTCCCCAGACAGCGTTCCGGTCTCTTCGGACTCACCACTTGTGTGGTCCGCTTGACCAGCGGTATTTTCACATATTTTATCGACTTTAGCCTTTCAAAAAGAATACTAAATGACATTTCTGCGTTATGCGTCGTGTGATGCTTCACGTTTGAACTTAACCCCCCAGACACCGCAGG
>NW_013573290.1:3625-4246 GCF_000499745.2 Eimeria mitis
CCGACTGCCACTCCGCTTCTTCTATGGGCGTATTGAGCGGAGAAAAGCTTCTTTTTCTGACATCATGAACTGATATTCATGTATACAGTACAAATGAAGCCATATAAAGCAATATATATGGCTCAGTACTGTTCTTAGCGTGTCACCCCTCCCGGCCCCACTGTCTAGCTAGCCATCCGAGGGGAAGTCTGTTTCTTATAAACTAAACGTAAACGCGTTACTGAGGTTTAATTGAAAGTTACTGAACAAAATGACAGTCATTTGACTGTCTTAAACTGCGGCTCCCTCCTAACGTAGGAGGAACTCCTATAAGGAGCAGTGCTGCTGGTAGGTGCAGCAAGACCGCACGATATCTGTGTACATTGTGGATTCTATGCATAAGCTTTACAATAAATATAAACCGAATCATAAACATCTAGTAACAGCTGCTTCCAGTGAAAAAGGCAAACGAAATGAAGCACGTTGCTATGCTGGTTGTTATATCAGTGCACCCTGTCGTGTGTCCATAGACACCCCAGAGGAAACACAGCTGCAGCTGTTGTATACGATATATATACAAAGATGAAAGACTACGAGAAGGCACGATAACAAAAATAAGAAACTCAAGACCCTCTGCATATT